>NC_069501.1:552152728-552452728 GCF_027579735.1 Bombina bombina | reverse complement strand
GCAGGCATCAAAGCTGACCTTGATTGACATTCATGAGTTAACTCACCAGTTAACATTTTTATGACGTCCTGCATAAAAACGTAAACATGTTCATGGCACATTGATTCGAAAATTGCTTTCACTTGACACTTTTTCTTGAATTTCGAAAAAAAAGGCTTGTATCTCAACTCCCCTCGTGGTCCACTAGCAGATGTTTCTCGCTTCACAACAGCCTGTACTCTCTCGACAATTAGCATTGTGCGCTAATACTGCCATTTTGGTTCGTGCGTCCATACAGTCCATAAGAAAATGTACCCTTTTCGACCTATACTTCAATGCCATACTGTGAAACACTTCCAATATACCGGTATGACAGAACTCTTTAAGAAAAAAGAAGTCTTTATGCAATGTTTTATCGAGCACAAAGGAAGAAAACTGAGTCAAGGTTTCAGAATTGCGCTCCAACCAAGGGTAGGCCTTTTCTGGATCAAGCTCATCATGATGACAACCCTTTAGCAATATGCCATTTTCCCATGTGTGTTCATCAGTAATATGGTGCAAAATACAGTTCCACTGTTCTGCTAGGAGATCCACATTTCCCTTGCAGTATGCACTGGAATACCACAGATGGTTCACAATAGAGTTGATCCAGGGGTTTAGCAGTTTTCTAGATTTTTGGCTGGATAGCGCTATCAGTTTTTTCCTCATACTCTTTGCATAGTGCCACAGGTCGAATTGTTGTGTGATGGTAGGGTACTCTTCTCTAATTATTTTTCGGATGGCTACATGTCGATCAGTGGCAATATATGACACCTGTAGACCTTCTTCAAGTATCTTGTCCAGACAGCGTTTAAATGCCTTTGCCTCCATTGCTACAGACGATGTTGTCTCAGAGACTTGTACAGTTGTAAAGTCCAGAATTTTTCTGGTTGAGTCTTCCATTAGTGTATAAGTGCAATATTTGGCACTAAAACCTGGGCTATCACACTGCCCGTCACCAATCAAACATAGGGGTTTATCTTTAAAACATTCCAACAAATTCTTTCTCTGAAGAGTGTAGTTATAGTCTATTGTAGGGAATAAAAATTTATTTTGGTACTTGTAAAAAGTTGTCTTATTAGGAAATGGCACACACAATAACTTGAAGAAGTCACTGATTTTTTGAAAATTGTTCCCAGTAAACAACAATGAGGCACATCCTAAAGCATTCCCAGCTGGAATTTTACCGAACATGGGCTGACTCTGCCAAATGTTACGCATGTGTCCATTGTTGCACTCAGCATACACTATAAGTAACGATCCAATAACATGTTTCTTTATTCGGAATAGTGGAGCATCACAATTTCCTTGATCACATTTTATTTTTTTCAGTAAAATATCAAGACATGATTCAAAAACTATGAATTTGCGTTGCATAACCGGGTTGTTCGATGTGCCATCATCTGCCAAAGATATATTTGCTACTGAAGATTGTGTTGTCTCAACTGGTATGTAAGTTGTATCTTTTTGGTCCCCATCTATATTTTCAGTCAGTGAAGAAATACCAGAGAGCACACTAGTGTTTGTTACATCGCAGGCTGTGACAACATTTCTTGAATCTGTGTCATCAGTGTCATCTCTGTTTCTATACGTAATTTTTGGGGTACTGGTAAGAGTTGGTATTGTTTCAAAGGGGTTGGGACTGCTAGGTGGCATAGCATTGTCAAAGCTTGCATTACTTGGACTAGTGTGTCGATCAATATCCAAAGTACTTCCATGAAATTCTTTCGTTAGGTCTTCATAAAGCTCTGAAACTGTACCAGTCCAAGTTCCTATTGATCTTGTTTTAATTAGGCCATGCGTGTCAGTATGCCTGGTTTTGTGTAACCACTGCCTTTTAGTTTTATTTCGCACCTCAGACATGATACCGCTTGCGATGCTATCAGAATGTGTTGGCAATACGTTTTGGACACCTACTTTCAGGCTAGGAAAGATACTTGGATTCGCATTGCCCTTCAAGCTTTTTCGTGAGCCTCTCATATGGTAGTCATTTTCTTTAAAATGTTGTGAACACATCCTGTACACAGCATTTCTTTTTGTTGCTATAATCTTGGAAATTAGAGAGTCCATGTTATCGACTGATTGTCCGGTACTTTCAATCCATGCTTTAATCCTTCGCGGTGATGTGGGAAAGCAATGCATGGCTATTTCCCCAGTCTTTTTTCGATACAGGTGTTTGGATGTACATCCCTCAACAAAACAACGTGGCATCTTTGAACCAAACAGAAGTACAAAAATTTTAAAACACACAAGTAATAATTCATAAATATAAGAGACATAACAATGTAATAATCATATGCATATTTATATTTGAAACTCAACACCACATTGACTAACATGTGAAGGCACCAGAGGTGTATTTTTTTGTTTCTCAAAAAATACCATACATGACCTTTTTCTCCCATTACAACCACAACAATATAGCGTTCATAAAATATATACAACATGCACTATAGTGGACAGTAGTTATAAATTATGAAATATATGTCAAGTTCCAATTTTTACCGAGTTAGACACCTTATAATGTCTATATTATTCCTAAAAATATGAAAAATAAGTATTACATGGGGGAGAAAGAGAGATAGAGAAAGATAACTATAAAAATGTTCATGTTATACTTACAATCAATATTTATATTTGAATGTTACAAAATATTATAAAAAGTTATTTCAGTGTACTTACTTTCAATAGGATCAAGAGGTTTAGGTAATAACGAATAACCCAAATTCCAACCGTTCGCAATGACGCAAGAAATAAATTATTTCTATGAGAAACAAAGGTAAAAAAAAATGTTATGCCTAATGCCTGATAATAAGCAAATAAGTTTACAAGTTTACAATGAAACACAATGTAATTGTTATTCAACATGAAAATCAAGTACCGGTATACCTCACTTTACAGCGCTTTGCTAATACAGCGCTTTGTGAAGCTCAAGTTCAAGCTCCAAGGATTTTGAAACAGTGCTGTAATCATCGTGAGATTGCGAGAAAAGTGACTGGCACTGTTTAGTTATGCTTAGTACACTCTGTTTTCAGCATTACAGTGCAATCTGTGTCTCAGTGCTATAGTCTGGCAAATTTTACTACAGTATTTGTCACTATTTTACAGGTACAGTATTTATTGAATACTAATTGAATACTGTGCTGTGCGAGTGTTAAACTAAACATAGCACTATTGCACCCCTAATATTTGTTAGTTCAAACATGTTTTCAAGTTTTTAAACACACTGGCAAGTGAAAAGAAAGCTAAAATTGCCTTGTTTCACTTTTAAGGCGGTTTTCACTTTACATCAGGGCTCCGGTCCCTAACCCGCTGTATGAGCGGGGTATACCTGTAATCTAAAATTAGATAGTGTATCCATTTGTAAGTGTAAACTGTACCCATTTTTAGTGCTACAAATTATAAAGCAAACTGTAAAAAGTGTGTGATTCTAAAACCATTCAAATATATAATATTGTACAATTGATCAATGGTTCTAAAAAACATTTTACAGGCCTGCAGACTTTGTTGCTGGCTAATGTAATGTGTGTAATAATAATAGGATCACGTTTTTTCAATGACATTGCTATGACAAGTTATATGCATTGAAAGCAAGCTGTGAAAACAGTGTGTTTTATCACCTAAAACCATCCAAAAAAGATCTTACAGTACAATTGTTGAATAGTTTCAATACAAATTTGACAAGCCTGCAGACTGTGTGACTGGCTGGCTTATGGTTTATGTAATTTGTCTCTGTAATTTATACTGCTACTATTTATAAAGGAAAACACACACAGTCAGGGATGGGTAATTGTTATTCAACATCAAAATTACATAGACACATTACATAAGCCAGTCGCACAATCTTCCGGCCTGTAAAATGTGTATTGAAACCATTCATCATCAATTGTAACCTAAGATCTTTTTTGTATGGTTTTAGAAGGTGATAAAAAACACTGTTTTCACAGCTTGATTTCAATGCATATAACTTGGCATAGCAATGTCTTTGAAAAATATGATCCTATTATTACACACATTACATTAGCCAGCCACAAAGTCTGCAGGCCTGTAAAATTTGTTTTAGAACCATTGAACAATTGTACAATATTATATATTTGAATGGTTTTAGAATATATTGACTCATATACTTTTTACAGCTTTCTTTAAAAATTGTAGCAGTAAAAATAATCTGAATGGTTACAATTATAAAGGAGAGAAAATGTTACATTTGTAAGTGTAACAATTATTACATTTTTTTCCTGCTACAAATGAGAAAGTAAATCACTTGCACACAGTTAGGGATGGCTAATTGTACATTACTATATAATTCTCAAGAGCAATTCGTTTGGGTAAAACTTACAAACTATTTATTTCTCACGTACAATTATCCATCCCTGACTGTTTATAAGTGTTTTACTTTTTTATTTGTTAGCAGGAAAAAAACTGTTATAATCTGAAGATTTAGAAATGGCATAACCTTTTCAAAAGAAACCCCCCCAATCCTTAGAATAAGCAAATGAATAGAGTGTGAATAATACCAAAGCTAATTGTATTTTCATAACTGAACAATAGTAATGTACAATTAGCCATCCCTGTCTGTGTGTAATTGATTTGTTTTCTAAATTGGTGCAGTACAAACTGTCATAATTTTGACTGTTAGAAATGGGAGAAATGGTTCTAAAGAAACCCCCAAAGTCTGATAATAAGCAAATAAGTAAGTTTACAACGATCCAATATATAACAGTTATTCAGGCTACAAAGCAAGGAATGTGAAATTAGATTGTATATTATTGTAAATGGAGTTATTTGCTTATTATTAGGCTTTAGGGATTTCTGTAGGGAAATAGCTCCAAGTTGTAAGTGTAACAATTATTACGTTCCTGCTACAAATGAGAAAGTAAATCACTTGCACACAGTTAGGGATGGCTAATTGTACCTGACAAATAGATTGTAAGTCATACACAACCCAATTGTTCTTCATAATAAAAACATAGTAATTTACAAAAAGCCATCCCTGACTTTATAGCAGGAAAAACTTTCAGAATCGATACAATTATAAAGGGGAGAACATTCTGACAGTTTTTCCTGCTACAAATTATTAAAGTACAATACATAAGAAAAGTATATAGTAATCCCTGTACACAAATCCCTGCAAATAAAAAACATAAATTACAACTGAAATACTGAAAAAAAGGTTGATTAAATAATTCTGAAAAGAAACATTACTTACCAGAACAGCAGAATCCAAAACGAATATGTTGTGATTAATATCTTGAAGGAGGTCAGATGATGATGAATCCAATGTTATAAAACAGCTGTGAGAATCCAATATAGGATAACTGATGAGGAGAACTGCTATTCCACGTGCACCAGCAAGCAGAATAAAATCAGATCTACCTGCTGAACACGGATGAGCTTTTTATTGAGAGCGCATCCATGTTCACACTAGCAGTGACGTCACCATGGGGGTTGGAGCATGCGCACTGCAGAGAAGGGATTGTGCTCCAGTGGCCGCGCGGCCAAAAAAAATCAGAAAGGGTTTTGTTATGATCATAAAAATCGTAAGGTTGCAAAAATAAAATATAAAGTTATATAACGTTTCAGTAAAAAAAGGCACACACACATAGGCTTAGTTTTAATTGATCATTCTATTAAAATTAGGTCTTTATTTGGGTAAACTGTCCCTTTAATGTTACTTTAATTGTGCTCAGAGATAGAGGTGTTAATCCTGTTGAGTAACTAAAGGGTTAAGAAAGCACCTTCTAATTAGAATCAGTGTTACAGCAGGCTATGCCGCTTTATGAAAAGTATATTGGTGTATATACAGCTACACACTAGTGAGTGTTAATTATAAAGTAATCACAGTAAACCCTGCAAGACTTGCTACAATTAATTTAAGTGAGTACTTGAGGTAATCTTATCAAATATCTTACATTGAAATATTGTCTATATCATTGTTGCTGGATTATAGCGGGTTTGCCTTTTGAATCAGTGGTATACCAAAATAGTAGTATAACTGAATATGTGCAGCTTAGTGCTTGTCAGCATTAGTATAAAACACCTTGAAATTAGCTTAAGCTCATAAATGCAGGAAAAGCTAATTCTAATAAACATAAATATCACAAATTCCAAACATGATTATTAGGTTTGTATATTAAATGTATTTTTGTTAATCTTAGTTGGATATCTGCTTGTAGTAGCACAATCACAGCTATAGCGATGTTAATATCCCTGTAGCTAAGTAAAAGTGTGATTTACAAATGGTTACACAGTGTATCTGTGTTACTGCAGCTCCACGTTTATCTGCTGGATAATTAACCATAGGTTTGCCTTGTGAATCAGTGGTATACTAAAATAGTAGTATAACTGAATATGTGCAGCTTAGGGCTTGTCAGCATTAGTATAAAACACCTTGAAATTAGCTTAAGCTCATAAATGCAAGGAAAGCATAAATATCACAAATTCCCAACATGATTATTAGGTTTGTATATTAAATGTATTTTTGTTAATTTTATTTGGTTATCTATTTTGTAGTAACACAATCCCAGCTACAGCGATGTTTATATCCCTGTAGCTAAGTAAAAGTGTGATTTACAAATAGTTACACAGTGTATCTGTGTTACTGCAGCTCCACATTTATCTGCTGGATAATTAACATTTAGGTAAATAAGCTCAGCTGTTCACTACCGCTGAAATGTGGCTTAACGGACAGTGCTAGTCAGTTTTTATATATTCAGTTAAATGTAACATGTGTCAGGACTCAGGAGCAATGTAATGACACAGATAAAGGGCTAAATCGTTAACAGTCATGAGTTCACAGAGAAAACCGGCATTATTGTGGTTAAATATATTCTGAGTATTTATGCTTTGTATGGCTTGTAAGCGGATTTTACCACAACCGGATAGCTCAAAAACAATGACTGAGTGAATTAATTAGCCCATACAGATTGTTACACACTATTGCCCCAAAACAGTTAAGAGGGACCATATAATCTAAGGTCACGCTGATCGTGCCTTCAGAACGCTGCCTAAAACACAGGAGTTCACTGGACTCCTCACCAATTCCCTGACATGTTTCGCCGCTTGTCGGCTTTAACGAAGGGTGCACGCGCGGCGCGCAATGGTGAGTTAAATACCCTACGTTACACTGTGTCCCTCCTCCAATGTGACGTGGTCTAGTGGGTGTGTTCCATGACGTGTGTGAAACGTCAGTGGAAGCTACAGATTCAACATCACTGTCACTGAATATAAGGTACTGTAAAGACGTTACAGTTGCGAGATTATTATTGAATAGTGAAGTTGTCAATTAATAACTAAATGCCTAAACAAACACTATGGTAATATGAACTGTAAGCCACTACACAAAAATAAAAATAAATCATTAATAATGTGAAAACTAATAACGGTGACTATTATGTGAATGTATTTTAATTGAAATAAGTGTATTATAATGAAAAATAATGCTGTAAGAATGGAAATAATAAACATACTGAATGTTGTGCTATTATGGGTGATGTGCTCAAGAGTGCTAGATGTGAAAACTTCTGCAAAGTGCTAACGTGGGTGAAAAGGGGAAGAATTTATAAATACATAAGTACAAATAATATTTAAATAATCAAGATGAAGTGAATACGCATTGATGAAGTGTACATTTAGTGTTCAAAAATCTGAGTTAATTTAAAAGTGTGGTGATAAAATAATGAATTAAAAAACAATTAATTTGTAATAAAATTGAATTTAACGTGGCCTAACATGTTGTACTAGAATAAATAATTGCCCATATCCAAAAGTTTTCATATTAGGGACTTAACCAGATTGCTGGAAAATCTCATAGTATATGAAAAAAATATTTTTTATAAATTATGATGAAAAAATGGAAATATATATATAGACAACTTTACAAACTAAAAAAAGGGTTTTATAAAGAAATATAAATATATTTACACAACTTCTGTTATGAAGAAATGGTAAAATACCAGGAGGGGGACAATTAAATAAAAGTAGGTAATTTAAATGGGTTTATAAAAATGATACAAAGTTATTACATTCATTTAATCCAAATGGATATATAGAATTCAATAGATAGATCCATCTACTTTCAGCTCTTAAAAGTACTTGTTCCAAATTGCCACCTCGAACGCCTAAGTCAGCTTTCTGTATACCCCAACATTTCAATCTGATTGTTTAGATTTGTGGGTTTGAAGAAAGTGTCTTGCCACCGCGGTGATCGTTTTACCATCTTGACTGTCTTTGGCTGTATTTTTAATATTTCTGAGGTGTTCTTGCAGTCTGGTTCTAATTCTTCTGGTCGTCATGCCTACATAGAGTTTTGGACAGTTACATTGGAGTACATAGATAACTCCTGTTGTACAGTCTATATGTGCTTTAATTTCGTTTTAATTGTATGTATCTTGTATGTTTTGGTTGTTTTTAATATTATTAATAAAAGTTATATTTTATTTTTATTCTATCTTACCCCCTTATAAACTTATGTTGAGGTGATGTCTTTAAGATTTAGGACTTTGGAGTGCTATTAAGTGTATACTTTTTGTTGGATAGTTCATCTACCCAACTACTGTTTCTAATAAATGGAGAGGTGATCAATACATTTGTTACCAAGGGGGGTCTCCTCTTGTACCAATATAGTATAGAATGCAGGAATAAGCATCAAAGAAAGAAAAGTTTTAAAAGAACTACACGAAAATAATGAAATCACAATAAAACCAGCAGACAAAAGCAGTGGCATTGTGATTATGGATACAAGTTATTACTTAGAAGAATCCCAAAGATTATTAAATGACATAACTACATATGTGAAGCTGAGTAGTAATCCCAGTACAAAACAGAAAAAAGAGCTCAATAAGTTACTAAACAGCACCAACACTTTAGTTATCCTCAATAACTCTGAATTTGATTTTCTTACAATTGAACACCCTAAGACCCCGACATTCAAGAATTAAGTCATCCCATCAGGACGTCCTATCATAAGGACGTCCTATCATATGAGGAATAGAATCACTCAAATCTAATCTATCCCAATACATGGATTATGTAATTCAATTTCCAGTATATCTTAAAGACTCCACCCATTTTTTAAATACACTTAATGAAGTGAAATGGAATGACAACTAGATAATGGTAACTTGCAATGTCAATTCCCTTTACACCAACATAAATCATGCTCTAGGAATAAAAGCAATATCACACTTTTTAGATCAGGACCAAACACTATCCATTGAACAGACTAAGTTCATTATTGAGAGTATTGAATTTTTCTTAAATAATAGTTTTCTGTTCAACAATGAAATGTATCTACAAATTAAGGGTACAGCCATGGGCACAAGGTTTGCTCCCAGTTACGCTAACCTCTTCATGGGATACTTTGAGGAATTATTTTTGAAAGATAATCCTTGGGGGTGAACCTATACAAACGTTATATAGATGACGTGTTTATGATTTGGAAGGGAGACAAACTGTTAGAGATGTTTTTAGAGGATCTTAATAATAATGATTTAGGTCTATCATTCACCCATGATTATAGTAATCAACTTATTCAATTCCTAGATATAGAAGTGGAAATAAAAGAACAAAATATTACAAGAAAAACTTTCTTTAAAATAATAGACTCCAACAATTACACTTTAACAGCTGCCATCTCAATAGATGGAAATCAAACATTCCAAAAAGTCAGTTTCTAAGTATTAGAAAGAATTGCTCAGATTTAACAACATATGAAGATATCAGAAAATTTAATTGAACGTTTTAGGGATAAAGGGTATAACATGAATATTGTTCTTAAAACAAAAAATATGGTTAAAGACACTAATAGAGATTAATTATTCAAAGGTAATAATACCAATAAAAAGAGCAACAGATTTGAAAAGAATAACAGATGTACATTTTATTACAGGGTATAGTACACAAAATCAAAAAAATCCTTAGAAAACATTGGCACTACAATAAAAAAACCAGCTTCTAGGAGAAAGAGTTAAAAATACACCAGATATTTTCAAAAAAGCAAAAAATTTGAAAAACTACTTAGCCCCCAGCCAATTCAGAAATAAACACAAGGTTTTAAGGAGACCTTAATGGTGAGAAAATCAAAGGCTTTTTCCCCTGCGATACATGTAAATCATGCAAATATAGTAGTAAAAAGAAGGTCGTATTCTCAACAGATAAAAAGAAAAGTTTTAAGCTAAACAAAATAGTAAGATGTACAGATCATAATGTAATATATATGATACAGTGTTCTTGTAAACTAATTTACATAGGTTAAAAGAGAGGATAAGAGATTATATATGGCACATTGAAAACCAAAAAACAAATACTGTTCTTTATCAACATATGAACAATTTCAAATATTAGGGAATACAAAAAATCAATATGAACAAAAGAGGGGGAAATATTGAAAAATGTCTATTGAGGAGAGAAGCAGAAATTATATACAATTTCAATACGCTACATCCCTATGGCCTAAATATGGAATTTGATTTTCTAAATAAATTAAATTCCATTGTTCTGCAAATTATACTCAGTATAATTATTTTTCACTTTGTGAATACTCCAATTGAATCAAGGATAAACTGATATACACATTTTTAAGGACACAAAGTAAACAAACATTGGCTTGTTAATGTTTATATAAGAATGAAAAAATCATATAGATACGAGAATGATCTTATAGAATCACATTTAAACATTTGCCAGTTGTTTTTCCTCTAATTAGCATTACTTAATCGCACATTTTAAAACTCTGAATTAATTTTGGATCAATTCAAATCCTATGTCCTGCTTATGTTGAACCATTTGTACTGTATATATATATATTTTTCTGTACATTTTTTCTATATATATTTTTCTTGTTTCTGCCAATTTTTTTCTGTATATAAAAATGACAAGGAAATCACCACAAGGGGTTAAGGAGAAATACTCAATTAAGACAACACACCTGTAAGAAAAAAGCTTTATCAAAGGTGCAAGAAGCTTAAACAGACATTGGCTTAAATACGTCAATCACAAACAGGCTATTTATAGAGAGCCTTTGGAAACAGTAATCATCTTGATAAAGGCTGGTGACACAGCCAAAACGCGTAGACCCTGTTTGATCACATCAAAGGCTAATGATACAATGGGCAAAACGGATGTACAGACCATTTTGTGTTATATAACGAGTAGTCTGACTAATACATGTAAACGTTGAGGCGCTCACAAAGTATTGAATATTGCCTAACATTCAGTTGCAACTATTTCATCCATTGAGGAATTTCATTTCCAGCAATGATTACTTTAATTTGTCGCCACTGGAATACTACCGGTCAATCCGGCTTTTTTAAAACACTAATAAGCGGAATGCTCTGGACTTTAGGTGTCCCCATTAGAGTGCATAGGTCATATTACCAAAGGAGGTTATTCGCCAGAATTCTTCCACAGCTAGCCAACAGAATTGCGGCTGGATAAAGTACCTCTATACTAGCCATACACAGGCTTTTTTCTACCGATACTTTTATACTCACACACATTAGGAACATATCAGCATATCGTTTCCTAGAAAGAACCTTTATAATGGATATTTTACTTCTGCATTTATCATTGATTTTTATTTAATTGTATGAACTACATTTTTACCTTATTGTATGAACCATACTTTATGTATTTAGATGCCGGCATCCTGCATTTGTTTTATACTATCATACAGTTTTTAGGAAAAATTGTCCTTTAATAAATACCATTTATACCTTAGTATATCTGTTTATCTGTACACTCATCAGACGTGCAGTCATCAGACAGGTCTATCTTGAGTGCTTATTCCCGCACTCTATACTATATTGATTCACTTCACATGTGGGGAGCAGTGTGTTTTTTGGGATTTGAGCTAAAGTCTGATTACTTAAAGAGAGCTCTCACATACCCTTTCTTTTTCGGGGTCCTCTTGTACAAGATATATATTTTTGATTAATAATTGATGAGGAAGTGTTTCACAGATATGCTTATGAAATGCCTGATAGACGTGTAAGCAGAATAGTTGTCCATTACCTTGGACAGGCCAAGAGAATCATCTGTGCCTCATGGAACTGTGAACAAATATCCCATGAGATCTCATGTAAATACAATGCCATTTGTGTTGTCAGAATCTCTGGAGCAAAAAGCCTTTGGTCCATGCAACGTTTACCAGCATAAAATAGTAACAACAGTAGCTTCAACCATAAAACTAATGCTGCCTAAAGATTCACAATAAACAAAAAATAAGCTAAAGTATGAAAAATAGAATAAACCGTGATTATTTATATGCTGTGTATGAGCCTCACTATGCATTAGAAGGGTATTTCTGTCAATACACTCTAGTCCTTGATGCTACTGTAAGTCTGAAATTGTTAGTATATGTGAGGAGGTTATAATTCTGAAGCCAAATTCACTTCTGTCTTATAACACAACTTTTCAGCTTGGAGACTTCTATGTGGCACCTTTAATTTTCTAATGTGCTTTCTTTAAAGAGAACTCAGCAATTAATTTGGCCATACTGATTGATCCAAGATAAGAGTATAGAAAATGTGCATGAGGTTTATTTTTAAATATAAGAAAACAATTATTTCACTGTGATAGTCAAAGACAGAGAAGCAGCCACTGCACAAGCTATGCCTGCCTGCACACATGTCCTTTGCTGGAACCATATTATAAAAGATGTAGAATTCTGGGTCTTAGCACATAGAGGAGGGAAAGATGATTGGCAAGTATACATAAATAATATTCTTCAGCTTCTGGATTGTGAAAGTAGAGTTCCTGAAATTGCTGCAGAAATTAAAAAGATAAAAGGAGTGATGGCTTCCTCAATTATTTTTAACAGAAGCGGAGAAATATTGTTAAAATGTGCCAAAGTATGATTGCTGTTCTCATGAGACTATGTAGTGATAAGAAAATGAGCATGGATTAAATGGTTTTGGCTTTTTATTTCCTTCAAACATATTACCTAAAATAAAGTTTATGGGGATTGTGTGGCTTTGGAAATTACCACCTGTTAGCAGAACAAAACACCAGAAAATTAAATCCTGATACTACACAGTTTTCAGTACACTGTCTTCCTGTAGATGACATTGTGCATTTCCTAAAGCAGGGAAACATAAACACATACCATGTGCCAAAACATCAAGGAAAAGACCTTATATCAAAGACTATGGAAGGTCTAGTAGATCTAATAGGAAAGCAAAATCGAATACTATTACAAGCATAGTCTGGCTGTTTGCTCATTAGAGTTTTACATGAAAAGGAATATGTGGTGAAATTATTTCCAAAAGAAACACTTTATTGGAACAGTTCCAGGACATGCTACCATATTATGGAAACATAGATTTCTTTACGGAAAAGACTATATCAGTCAAAGCAGGGGTATTCTTTGAAAAAACTGAGGATAAGTAGACAAGAAGGAAAATCTGGAAGAAAATTTTGATTTCCTTCAGATGAATGATTTTATTACAATTGAAACAGGAGACAAATAAAAATAAAGCTGCTTGTAATGAAAGGCAATTATTATCATCTTTTACTTTTGAAGCAAAGAGCCCTCTGTTTTTCAAGTACCTCTCAAAAATCTATTCAAGCAAAGCTGAAGGAGAATAACTTGTTCCACAGGAATCTATGGCAGGCTAACCGCGCATGAGAAATGCAAGCCATACAAAAGGTCTACATCAATGCAAATCACTCTTGATTAAAAATTGTCTAGTTGACACTGGCATCAAGGGATTCCTAATTACTAGAAAAAGCCAAGAGAAGATTGAAAAACTGATGGTGTGTGTGTCTTCATCCCATTCATTTTGCTGTCCATGGAATTACAAGGCTACTCAACAATTTTCACAAATATGGACGTTGTGGAGGACATATAAGCACTGTTATGATTGGATACATAGGGGCCGATTTATCAAGGGCCGAATGGCCCCTGATGCCCCTGTTTCCGTGCGAGACTTCAGGCTCACCGGAAACAGCAGTTATGAAGCAGCGGTCTTAAAGGGACAGTCTACACCAGAATTGTTATTGTTTAAAAAGATAGATAATCCCTTTATTACCCATTCCCTAGTTTTGCACAACCAACACAGTTATATAAATACATGTTTTACCTCTGTGATTACCTTGTATCTAAGCCTCTGCAAACTGCCCCTTTATTTCAGTTCTTTTGACAGACATCCAATTTAGCCAATCAGAGCTGGCTCACTGGAACTCCACATGCATGAACACAGTGTTATCTATATGACACACATGAACTAACACCCTCTAGTGGTGAAAAATTGTCAAAATGCCCTGAGAGAAGATGCCTTCAAGGGCTTAGAAATTAGCATATGAACCTCCTAGGTTTAGCTTTCAAATAAGAATATCAAAAGTACAAAGCAAAATCAGTGATAAAAGTAAATTGGAAATTTTTTAAAATGACATTCGCTATCTGAATCATGCAAGTCTATTTTGGACTAGACTGTCCCTTTAAGAACGGGCTGAGGACTGCAATCTGCCCGATCCTATCCGATCGGGTTGATTAACATCCCCTGCTAGCAGCCGATTGGCCGCGAATCTGCAGGGGGCAGCATTGCATAAGCAGTTCACCAGAACTGCTTGTACAATGTTAAATGGCAACAGCATATGCTGTCGGCATTTAGCAATGTCTGTTGAACATGATACGCTACAGTGTATCATGTCAGACAAACAATGATAAATCGGACACAGTGTATTTTTCAATTGTAAATTTACGAATAGTGTGTACTGTGCTTCTTGTATTGTGCTGTGTCTGCTGGGTTAGGTGTAATGTGCCTTTAAGGAGGCCTATCTAACTGCCTGCACTGCAGTAATCACTATACAGTATATATATCCTTAATATGCAGTTGGGGTGTATTCTGTTCTTGTGTGTTCTGTTTGTATACTGGAGTATGCATTATATTTTCTGAGTCTTTGTTCTGTGCTGTGTTTTGAGGCTTTTTGGAACTTTTATGCTTTAATAGTCTAGGTACTCAGACATTTTCCATTTAACAATTTATATTTGTATGTCTCTTGGATTGAGTATGTTTACTTAAGATATTTCCCTACCCTGATAATTTGTATTTTGCATTTGTATCTCTTGTTTTCCTAGAAATATTCCCCTACACTGATAATTTGGTTTGTATTTTCACTCTTGAATTGTCTGGGTTTTCCTTTCTATATTACTCTGAGTATTTGGATTAATATTGTAGCTGTCTGAGTTGTTTTGACCCTCTATTTTGAATTGCATTTCTTTGGATTATGTGATTAACCTTAAGGGTAACTTGTTATGCATGCATGGTGTTTGAATACTGGTGCACGGCCCTCATAGCATGTGTGTGTATGCTCCTGAAAAACAGTAACTATTAAACACATTATAGGTCTAATTTACCTGAGTTTTTAAAATGGCCTGACATTAAATTGTGATAAAGTTTATTTTAATTTTAATATGTTATAGGCTGAATGTTCTGTCAGACCTGGCACTGATGAGGGAGAGGGTGGAAGGGATGTTCCATTCTCAGTGGAGGAGCACACTGACCTTGCGAATGAGATAGAGCAGTGCTACGACCAGCTCTATGACAGCTAGAACCTCAGCCCAAGCTAAAAGTGACCGCTTGGAGAGAAAAGCAGAGTCTGTATCTTCTGTGGGTGTGAGTCGCCGCTCGGTGACCCTCTGTAAGACGTGCTACTCGTACCTGAAGATCAAGATCAAGGCAAAGATGGCTCGAGAGGTGGTTGACCGCCGGAAAACCGGGGGTGGGTGGTCATCGACTCCTATGGCCTATTCTGTATTAAATTTAAGGCATGTTTTTATTATATGTTGGATTTAAACATTTTAGTTACTATGACATGTGCATTATTGTTTCTAGTAATGTAATATTTTGTTTGCGGAACAGCATTATCAATGTTACTAACCAAAACATTTCAACCAGTATGCATTTTCTTTTGTTTACTCTAAATTCATGGTTAGTTTTTAAAGAGGTAGGAAAGTAAAAAAAAAACTTGCATGATGCAGAAAGAAAACATGGTCTTAGAATTATAACTGATGTTCATATATGTGCATCTATTGGTGAAAATAATAAAAATGGTTGTTTAAATGTATGTAGAAATGTTAGCTAGCATTCTATTTACCTATATCTCACAGATGATGTAAAGAGACAAACTACTATAGAAGTTGGCAATTAGCTTTAAATACATTTAATATCCCTTTAGCACAAATATTAAATATGTGAACATGTCATTGAGTTATATGTACTAATTATTTTTTGTTTTTGTTTTGTTTCTTTGTACAGTGTCATTGGATGTGGGTGAAGTCCCCTCGGTATCTCAGACCACCTCTGGTACTGAGAGTGTAGCTGCTCCAGAGGCTGCACCAGCGGATCCATTTGATGATCTGCCTGTCCCATCTCCATCTGGTGGTGTGTCCTCTTCCCCTTTGTTGTTCCAGGCTCCTCAGGTTCAGGCTGAGGACACCGTTTCTGATTTGGAGGAGGTTGAGGCGGAACCTGAGGAAGGAAGACCCGAAAAACCAGGGGATAAGGACTGCCAGCCACATCCTTATGGGGGACCATAAGTACTACGAGGATGTATCCGAGTTCTGCTTTAAAGGCATATAGCACGATGACCTTAACCATGAAAAGATGGAGTCCTTGAAAAAAAATTCTACGGGAAATCAGACAGGACACACAGTCAATGGGCAAGTCATTACCACTGCTCGCTCACAACTAATTCAGGGGCAGTCACCGCTGTTCACAGTGTCAACACTGCAATTTGGCAGTGGCTCCTACGCCCCTTCCACCCTCTGAATCTAAGGCCTCAGAATATGAAACAGTGCAAGGTTAATCTCAAGTGGCAGAAGAGACTGAGACAAGGGAAGCAACAGCCTCATCTAAAAGAAAGAGAAGGGACAATGGTCATAGAAGCTCAATAAAGAAATGCTTTTGAAAAACCTCACAATCTACACACTTTTGTTCATCTATTTTTTTTTTAAATCCAGTGCTTCATCATTGTGTTATAAAGTATTTTAGTTTAATGTTGAATTTTTCTACTACCTCCAGTATTATGGGTGTATATATTCTAAAGAACTAGCCTCTAAAGAGACTGCTGGGCCCCTATCTCTCCACCTCAAAATCCTTTTAGATCACATATGCCTCCTATATGTTTATCACATACATAGGGGCCCCTGATGCCCCTGTTTCCTCGCGAGCCTTCAGGCTCGCTGCAACCAGCAGTTATAAAGCAGCGGTCTTAAGACCGCTGGATCCTTAACTGGTCCGCTGCCTCTGATGCTGCGGACATCAATCCACCCGATCCTATACGATCGGGTTGATTGACACCTCCTGCTAGTGGCCGATTGACCGCAAATCTGCAGGGGGCGGCATTGCACAAGCAGTGTTCACCAGAAAGGGTGCAGTCTTCTTCAAAAGTTTTCTGTTATTGAATGATTATTATTGCTTTTCTATCTGGGAGGATATTTAACAGGAGCAGGTGATTTTATTGTTATTCAAGCCTGACAAAACTGCATTTGTTCAAGACTAGAAACGTTGCTTTTAAATAAATTTGTACACTGCTCCTGTGTGAATTCATGCTGTTTTTTGGATCCTTTTGTGTACTTCCATTGTTCAGAATAAATGCGTCTGTGACCAGAATTCAGTTAGCTGTTGTGTTTTAGAGTTTGGAAGTTGCTAAGCCTATTCTTGGGAACAACCACAAGATCAGGGAATCACTTTGATGCATCCAAAGACTCATTGTGCACTAGTGGACTTTGCAACTATTTGTTAATACTGTTCTGCTTGGATGTCAGGAGGCTTGATGCCTCTAGAAAAAAAGTTAATAGGACGATTTCAAGTTTTGTAGCACAGTTGGGGGGTTTTGGCATTCGCCATGTGGAGTTCGAAGGGGAGTCAGGGAGGTGTTTTTTCCTTAAGGATGATGTACATTTAAATAAATGTTGGCTTCACCTGTTTAATTTTAATTTGAAGGAGGGGGTACAAAAGGCCTTAGCCGGGGTGGGCGGTGCCCGACGGCAGGTCAGGCGGTGGCGGGCTGCTGGCCTTATGAGGCAAGTTGGAGAAGAAGTGGTACCTCATCGGAAGATGAGGGAGAGTTTAAATATTGGGGGCGTGTCTGGCAGTAGCCAGTGGAAGGCACGTGTGGCTAGTTAGTAGGCGGCACCCTGGGTTATAACCGCAATGGTTAAATAATTTGACGTTTGTTAACTACCTGTTTGAGTTAATAAATGTGGGCTGCGGCCTTTTCACCCCACTTCATTGTAGTTGTATTTATTGGTATGAGTGAAGAGTGCCGAGTGTGTGAGTCAAACTACATTTGTTCAAGACGAGAAACATTGCTTTTAAATAAATTTGTACACTGAGCTCCTGTGTGAATTCATGCTGTTTTTTTTTATCCTTTTGTGTACTTCCATTGTTCAGAATAAATGCCACTGTGACCAGAAGTCAGTTAGCTGTTGTTTTTTAGAATTTGGAAGTTGCTAAGCCTATTCTTGGGAACAACCACAAGATCAGAGAATCACTTTGATGCATCCAGAGACTCATTGTGCACTGTTGGACTTTGCCACTATTTGTTAATACTGTTTTTACATTTATTATTATTCAATTGCTTTTTATATTTTTTATGCTATCATTTATATCTGCACATATATTGAATAGTATTTTATATTATTCCCCCTTATTATAGGTTTGTATATCTATTTTTCTTCTATTTTGATCTCAAAGAAGTGTAGTGGAGATGGTTTGGAGTCAGGTGCCTTCTTTGGGAAGAGGTATTCTTAATAGCTTTAGTTTATGCTGGGAGATTCCTTTTTCCAATTTATTGGTACACATAAGGGGAAATAACCTTTGTTTTATACCCCAGAAGGAGTTAGCATGCATTTGGCCAAGATTGTGTATTTGTTCCCAAAAATTAAAAAGTGTGTGGTCTTGTATCGCCACACAGTTGTAGTGGTGCAAAACTTAGTAAGAATCTAGGTTAAATGCCAGCAGAAAGAATATAAATAATGTATTAGGGGCTATGGTAAGAAATCTAGGTGTGTCAGGTAAGAGAAATATTTAAAAGTTAAATTTGAGGTTAACTTTTTATATATTTCTTATTCATACAACCAACAACCAAGGTGTTTGTCTGTTTATGTTGGGGAGATAGGGGGTAAACATAAAAGAAGGGGTTGGATCGCTCAAGAAGGTTGTGAGTCGCGGGTGTGGAATGGATGAATGCATGGGTCGAGCTCACTTAAAAAAAAAATTGTAGGCAGAAGGTGGCTGAACAATTAAACAGCTCATAATTACAAGTAGCTGGCAGAGAGAACCAATTCAGAGAACAGATTAAAGAAATATCCAATAGCTATATACCCAATGCAGCAAGAAATATTGAATATTCCACACAAAGGGGATCAGAGGAAGTTGATGCAAGACCTAACATTATATAAAAGAGTGTCATTCACTTTTGGGGCATTAGGTGGCAGCCTTAGGTGTATGGAGAGGAGGAACAGAGACAGTGCTGGCCAGGCTCAAGGGTGCAGCAGAAAGCTTTAGGTGGTGCCTGAAATGTCCCTCCCCAATGAAGGTAGGCCAGAACAGCTTTGAAACAATTAGTATCCTCTCCGTGAGCAGAGTTAAACTCTGCTGCAGATCTGGTGGCACCGATTACCTCTTGTGGTTCTGGGAAGTTAGCATCTCAATTACCACCATTCAGGTTTACTTGACGGTTTATAAATAAAGGCGACCACCGATGGTCTTATTTATCCCAAATATGGCTATGTGTGAGTTATTAAAATGGAGGGTATACGTTAACTGAGGTATCTCTTCAACTGGTAGTGACGACAATAAGCCTTTAATCCCTTGTGATAGTAAAAAAAGCCCTTAATGGGCCTTTAGAATCCTAAGGGTTAAGGCTGGGAGGGATTGATATAGGAGAAAATGGAGAAGCTAGATGATGCAACAATATTGAAATTATAAGGCCTCTTCAATGGTGAAGCTGTATAGTTTGCAAACCCTGTCTCCCTGGATTGTTGGATGGTGGCTTGAGTGTTCTGCCTCTCATAGCGGAGATAGGGTTAGTTGATCTTTCTAAGTCCATGGCTTTAAGTTTATAACCTGCTTTCATGAATAGCTGGTTTGAACGGATTGGTGGTTATGAAGCTTCTTGGGTGGAGAGACAAGTTTACCCCCTTGCCGCGGGAGGTCACAGCTTTGGGCATATGGAAAGGAAGAACAAGGGGTAATGGCCACGCTGATGGGAGGAGAATGCTTAAAGGGACATTAAACCCCCAAAAAAATATTTCATGATTCAGTTAGAGAATACAATTTTAAACAACTTTCCATTTTACTTATATTATCTAATTTGCTTCATTTTCAGACCTACTTTCAATAGACCTGCTTGGGCCCCTAAAATAAACACGAACACTAATCACCACTTTGGGGATCGTGATCACCGCCAGTCACTGATGGCTCACTACCCAGATCGATCTATTAATGAGGATGTGAGATTAACCAATCATTATGAAATTTTGGGCAATTATAATTATCGTTCCCATAGCCCAAATGTGTTAGCTGACCATTCTACCTTTAGTTACCCTAATCAGCAATATACCCATGATGATAATCTTTTTTTAGAACAAAGACCCAGGCAACAGTCCTGGACACAACGCAAAATAGCAAGTTATTTAGAACCACTCACTATACCAAACCAGTCATCAAAAGAGAAAAGACCATACGTCGACTGCGGAGCAGAGGGAGGCGTACCGCCTCCAAAGAGGCAAGACTCCAAAGATTAAACCAAGGAATCTATAACTTATCGTCACATTATTTGGCAGACAATGAGGTAAGAGTATTAGGGAAGGGTCTATCTTTTAGTCCATCAAATTCACACAATCTTTTTAATCTGTTTGTTGATATTAACGGTTTCACGCAAAAACTTACCATGCAAAAATATTTTGCTGAAAAGAAATTAAAGGAAACTTCTTATTGCGCTATTTTAACCCTAATCTAATTAGTTATGAAACAGATGGTCTGATTGAACATCTAAGTAATGGTTTCGTGCAAAGTAAATTTAGAAATAGATCAAACTTCAATCCCATTATCTCTAATAATACATATATTGAGATTTTTAAAGAACTGGTGATTGAAGAATTTGAATCTATCCCTAAAAATAATAAACACAGAAATCTATTCCCCAATTAAATAAGAGCACTCAACATCCTGAAAAATTACGCTCAACTGGTTATACGCCAGGCGGATAAAGGGGGTGGAATCGTCCTACATGATTATGGTGATTACCTTAAAGAAGCTAAAAAGATCTTGAGTGATGAATCTTATTATGTACTCCTGGGGGGTGATCCCACTGCCGAATATCTTAAAACCCTAACAGGACTTAAAAATTTTGCATTTCATGAAGGAATAGTATCTAAACAGGAGAGAGAACTTTTAATTCCAAGGGATCCTGAATGTGCCTTCTATTATCACCTACCCAAGATCCATAAGGACTTGTTGAATCCACCTGGTAGGCCGATAATAGCGGACATAGGCAGTTTGACAGACAATATTTCTGCTTATATTGACTTTTACCTACAAAAATATATGGTAGGATTAGAGTCTTACATTACATTAGAGTCTTCCTTGAATCTTCTTAAGAAATTGGATAACATGGTAATTACAGGTAGTCCATTGTGGATTACCTGTGATGTAACATCCTTGTATTCCAATATCCTCCATCATCTGGGGATAGACGCTGTATCCCAGATTTTGGTATATTCCCCCCTTCAAAAGCAGTTTATTTTACAATTAATTTCATTTTTTTTTAAAACATAACTACTTTTTATTTCAAGATAAAAAAAATTTACAAGTCAAGGGAACTGCCATGGGTACTAGGTTCGCCCCTACTTTCGTGAATCTCTTTATGGGACATTTTGAACAACATTACATACATCAGATGCACAGAGGGGATGGAAGACGTGCCTTGACGTTGCCACTCTGTCCTACGGGCGACTGTGAAGGTCCCGTGCCGTCTGGTCTGGCACTCCGGTTGTTTCGCAAAATCTGGTGAGAGGCTATTCATTAGAGACTTTGGGTCTCCCTTTGCCACCTCTGTTTAAGATTTTACTGCTCTATGTGGCGCCTCGATTACATATATCAATCTAGATTTGGGGTGAACCTGGTATTCTATGGTAGAAAATTATTGAGAGGGGCTACTTACGAGCAAGGGCAGAGAATAGAGACGAATACTTCAAAACCAAAAAAGAAAGAAGATGTACTCCCTAATAAACCAACATTAAGATTACCCAATATAATTCTAACCATTTATTAATTCGCCAAATTCTTGACAAACATTGGAGGATACTCAAAAGGAACCACATTCTAAACGAACGAATAGGGGAGAAGGCTACCGAAATGTTTAAAAGAGCACCTAACCTCAAAAACATTCTAGCACCAAGTAGAATTGTTAAAGAAGTCAAGAATACAAATCCAATCGGAAATAATAAGACCCAGAAACAAAACCAGATTCTGGTCTCTAGTATTCCTCGAGTGATACCCGGCAATAAGCCCAAAAGGGGAGCTTTTAAATGTAATATTAAAAACTGTAAAATGTGCCATTATATAGGCCATAAACAGAATAACTTTAAGTCTTTTGTGACTGGTAAAAGTTACCCCATTAGGGGTGTCTTGACATGTGCGTCACACTATGTGATTTATATGTTAACCTGCATTTGGGGGGTTAAATACATTGGTCTGAACACTCGCGCAGTATATTGAAAAACAAAAAATCACATAGTGTCATCAAACATTGCCACAATAAACACAATGGGAATCCTGATTGCTATACCATTACTCCTGTTGAACACATACCTCCATCTTATCTATATAAAAGGTTTATGAGACTCCGACAGAGGGAGACATATTGGATACACAAATTGAAAACCCTTTCTCCCTTGGGTCTCAATATGAATATTGATTTGGCAGCCTTTTAGAAAGATAAAAAAAAAATAAAAAAAATAACCTGGTGACAAATACTCGTCACCACTCAAGGGGGCACAATAAAAAAAAATTAGCCAAACTAAATATAAGATATAAAATACGAATGAACAATAGAAAAGAAAAATAGTAAGGCTTGGAATATACCAAATGTGGGAGGACAATTGTTATGACACAAACAAGACTCTTTAACTTATCAGTCATATGGATGATCAGTTGCTGTTAATGCTGTCCTTTCTTGGACCTGCAACCAGTTCTTTCTTGTCCTCCAGTGACGGCTGCTCCTTCCCAAACCGATATAATGGTGATACAGATCTGTGGGAATACACAAAACAGAAGGGCGCCTTCTAGTGTAATATAGTAGGAACTATATACAAAGGAACATGAAAATTCCTTTTGGAAAGATCAATAAGATTGTCCGATATTACCCTCCCTCTGCCGAACAAGTCCAATAGTCTGATTAAAAAATAACATATGTATTCACCTTAAATTTTTTGCCATATCAATTCTTATTACATTAGTATTTTTTATCAATTGTCACCATATTTGTTTTTGAGGATTATTATATAGGTTATTAATTTCTAATAATAGACTGCTATTATATATATATATATATATATATATATATATATATTCACATAGATTTGGGAAATTTGAGGTTATAAACTTTATATTTTCATTTAATTTTTTATACAGAGAATTATTATATATTTTTTTTATTTATTATATTGACTTTAGTAATGTATTAATTCTTGTCTAATTTTTATTATTATCTAGTATTCAGTATTCACAGGGTTATTCTCATATGGAAAGTACATTAGATTGTGAGCCTCTGCATTATATTATTATTTTATTACATATTATATTATTGTGGTGGTTGGGTGGGCAGATTATAGTGTTATCGAGTCTATATATATATATTTTTTATATTTGGGCAATTCATCTGGATAGCTATGGTTGATGATGTTGACAGATAGAGTTTTTTCCTTAATCAAATTAGTGGACTGTTATACATTTCTTTTCGGCTAGATCAGCTAAAGATCTTTTTTAATACTTAATCTTTAATTTTTCATTTGTTTAAAGTGAAGTATTGGTTATGACCACGCAGCCATCATAGTATCTAATGATTAGTTATGTGCCTCGGAGGGTAACAGTGGGTGAGATAAGTTCACTGGAGTGTACTCTCTGAATCTCAAATCGTGTCTATATGTTCGAACTTGTTGGCGCATGATGCATTATTTTGCAATTGATTATGTTATTGGATCTAATGGGAAGATACTGGTATGTCACACACAATTGTGTGATTGGTTCCCATGTCGGCCTCCGGGTCTAATATCGGTAGGTGGGTGTATTTTTTGAATACAGATTGGCTATCATCATTACACCTCTCACTACGATTGCGGGTTCAGTGGTATATGGATGCCGAATGGGAAACCAATGAAGTGTGACTTCTCATGGGTGTGTCAATATACACATGTGTGATTGGTCAGTTAGTTGTATATTTGGAGCAAGTTTTAATGAGCACATTATAGCCTGATGAAACAGCGGTCACGCTGAGAAACGCGTTGCTTTGTTCTCTATGCACTTTTTATATTGTTTTTAATAAAAGCCTTTTTATACACCTTGCTCCTGTTGAATATTGGATATTTGGGGTCAAGTCTAGTATCAGTGGATGTTTGAACCGAATTTGGGCTTCTATCCTTTTCCTGCAATCCTTGGGAGAACGTGTTCCTGTCTCACTCTGCATATACGAGTCAGCTGAGTGGCTCCAAAGTCTCAGTCTGCTGAATATTGCACTGGATGTGCACCTTGGTTTGTGAGTATATTTGAAATACATATACTTGTCTTCTCTTTGGTCCCTCTAGTATCACACTAGGCGCCTCTATTTCTCATCCCATTTTTTAAGATTTGGTTCATGCTTTAGTTGGTGCCTGAAATGTCTCTCCCCAATGTAGGTAGGCCAGAACAGCTTTGAAACAATTAGTATCCTCTCCCTGAGCAGAGTTAAACTCTGCTGCAGATCTGGTGGCACTGATGACCTCTTGTGGTTCTGGGAAGTTAGCATCTCAATAACCACCATTCTAGTTTACTTGACGGTTTATAGTTAAATTATTGTGTTAGAAATAAAGGTGACCACCAATGGTCTTATTTATCCCAAATATGGCTATGTGTGAGTTATTAAAATGGAGGGTATACGTTAACTGAGGTATCTCTTCAACTGGTAGTGACTTCAATAAGCCTTTAATCCCTTGTGATAGTAAAAAAGCCCTTAATGGGCTTTTAGCATCCTAAGTGTTAAGGCTGGGAGGGATTGATATAGGAGAAGATGGAGTAGCTAGATGATGCAACAATATTGAAATTATAAGGCCTCTTCAATGGTCCCTGATATAAAGCTGTGAAGTTTGCCAACCCTGTCTCCCTAGATTGTTGGATGGTGGCTTGAGTGTTCTGCCTCTCATAGCAGAGATAGGGTTAGTTGATCTTTCTAAGTCCATGGCTTTTAGCTTATAACCTGCTTTCATGAATAGCTGGTTTGAACGGCTTGGTGGTTATGGAGCTTCTTGGGTGGAAAGTCAAGTTTACCCCATTGCGGAGGGAGGTCACGGCTTTGGGAGTATGGAAAGGAAGAACAAGGGGTGATGAGAGGAGGAGAATGCTTAAAGGGACATTAAACCCCCCAAAAAATATTTAATGATTCAGTTAGAGAATACAATTTTAAACAACTTTCCAATTTACTTCTATTATCTAATTTGCTTCATTTTCAGATATCCTTTGTTGAAGAAATAGCAATGCACATGGGTGAGCCAATCACACGAGGCATCTATGTGCCGCCACCAATCAGCAGCTACTGAGCCTATCTAGATATGCTTTTTAGCAAAGGATATAAAGATAATGAAGGATATTAGATAATAGAAGTAAATTAGAAAGATGTTTAAAATTGCATGCCTTTTCTAAATCATGAAAGAAAAAATATGGATTAATGTCCCTTTAAGGTGGTGCCTGAAGTGCTCCTTTTTTTATGTAGATAGGTCTGATGAGCCGCTGAACTCTTGTGATTCTGGGTAATTAGCATCTCAAATGCTGCCATTCTAGTTTATTTGTTGTTTTATGGTTATTATAACTATTATAAATTATTATATACCTACAGTCTTTGGCTCACCCATGTGTTCAGTTAGTAATCAGTACTGCATTGCTGCTCCTTCAACAAATTATGCAAAGACAATGAAGCAAATTTGATAAAAGAAGTAAACTGGAAAGTAGTTTAAAAACATAAATGATTCCTTAATTCATTACTGTTGGGAATTCAGAACCTGGCCAACAGGAGGAGGCAAAGACACCCCAGCCAAAGGCTTAAATACCTCCCCCCCCCCCCCAACTTCCCTCATCAGACAGTAGGAGAAACATCAGGGTATAAATGGTGCCGGAAGATTAATTAAATTTAGGTCCGCCCATCGGAAATACAGGCGGGAGCCGTGGACTCACCTCCCCTCGATGGAAATGAAATTATCAGGTAAGAATACTTTATATTTTCCATCTAAAGGGTTAGGAGAGTCCACGGCTTCATTCATTACTATTGGGAACATATACCCAAGCTCTAGAGGACACTGAATGAAAAAGTGAGGGTAAAAGGCGGACCCTAGTCTGAGGGCTCCACAGCCTGCAAGAGCTTTCTCCCAAACACAGCATCCGCAGAAGCAAAAACTTAAAATTTGTAAATTTTGTAAAAGGAGAAATGAACCCAAATGGTACAGCACTAACTACCCTTCTGCCTTCTTCTCCTCTAGCTCAACAAACAAACACAATGGAGTTGGTATCTTATTCAAACGCACTACCCCTTTCAACCTCCTTCATGAAGAATAAGATCCTGACGGTCGCTTTCTAATCTTAGTAGCTACTATCCATAACAGACCAGTAACTCTAGCAAACATGTACTTCCCTAACACTGGGCAAAATAAATGTATCACTACCTTGTATAACAAACTATTAGAACTTCAGCAAGGGGTCCTGATTAGAGGGGGCAACTTTAAACTCCCTCTAGACTCACACCTTGATACCTTTAAAGGCACTACCTCTGTCCCTAAAAAGATAATAAAACAATGCAATCATACATTAGAAAGATTAGCTGTAGATCATATACGGCACATTTTTAATCTAGTAACAATAACAGATTTAGAGTGGTAGGATAATCCTTGCAAAAGTCACATCGATTTACTCCAATGTGTCCCACTGCCACTTATTCATTCACTCACTACCCAGACAGTTTTCCCTGGAACTTAATTCAATACCCAGGATGGTACTCTTGGTACTTGTTTACCGTTCTCCAATACATGTCCTTATTCGCTTGAGTGCTACGGTGCAGAGGGACTCCGTATCCTTGTGGTCTGCAAACAGTTGCTTCTCCCTCTCACCCTTCTCAGCAATCAACAATCAGTACGCGGCAATCCGGACTCCCAGGCGCTCCAATGACGTCACTTTTAGGGGGAGAAGTGTAACCTTGTAGCAGGGCAGGGTGGCGGTCTGCTGTAAGGAGGTGTGGATCGACTGGAAAATAATACACTGAAGAAGAAATGTGATCCACACCTTCCAGTTAGTAAAAAAGCTCAATTTTATTGATATCCTTTTAAAACGACGAAGGAAGCTCCAATGCAATCACAGAGTGGGCGCAGCACTTGGCATTTTCAATCCACCTAAACAGGATTATACCTTCTTCTTTCACACCCACAACTCTTATTCCAGACTCGACTATTTTTTCTCAGACCAATCCACCCTAGACCTGGTGTCAAACATCACAATTTTACCTATAACATGGTCAGACCATGCACCCGTTGCCTGTCACCTTAACTGGCCCTCAGCCCCTGACAGTCCATTCCTCTGAAAATTAGACAATTTTTTGCTCTCAGACCCGCTTATAAAAATAGATGTAGAAAAGCACTCTTAGAATACCTTGCCCTTAACAATGACCCTGACTTACAACAACACACAATCTGGGAAGCACACAAATGTGTGATAAGTGGCTTACTTATAAACAAAAGGCTAAACAGGCTAAACAAGCAATAATCAAATACACCTCCTTACTGGAGACTCTCCACACTCTGGAACAGCAGCATAAAAAAATCCCTGTCAAACATTATCAACCTAACCCAATTGCTTCAAGCTAGAACTGATATCAATAATTTGCTCTCCTTAGAACACCAAAAGACAGCTATAAAACTACTCCAAAAGTATTACGTACACGGAGACAAACCAGGCAAACTTCTTGCCAGAGCACTCAAAAAGAAACAACAACAAACACACATTAACTGAAACAATACAGGACAAGCATGACAACACCCATGCGGATAGCCCCAACAAAGCCAAGGTCTTCCGTGACTACTACCACGGAATATACAACCTACAAACTACCACACACTTCTCAAAAAAAACTACCGAACAACCCCCAAACCCTCTGGGCACAGATCCCCCCTTCAATGCTAACAGCTTTTATCACTCTAATATCTAGAGAACGCTTGGCCTATCTCACTCCTTAATTGTGATGTCAAAATCTTTGCCAAGGTCCTGGCTAACCGGTTAAACAAATATCTGCCCAAATTAGTCTCACCTGACCAGGTGGGCTTTGTCCCTGGTTGAGAGGCCAGGGATAACACTGCCCTTCTCATAGAATACGCCCAAACTCAGCGTATACCACTGGTCTTAGTCTCTACAGATGCAGAAAAGGCCTTTGACAGGGTTAACTGGGCCTTCCTGAAGGCCGCACTATAAAAATGTGATTCGGCCAGCCCTACATTAACAATGTTATTTTCCTTATACACCACCCCATCTGGAAAAATTAGGGTTAACAATATACTTTCACCCCCTTTCAGAATAACTAACGGCACTCGCAAAGGGTGTCCCTTGTCCCCTTTCCTTTTTGCCCTGACTATAGAAGTTCTAGCCCAAAACAATTGAGAAAACAAACAAATCACAGGTTTGAGGAATGGTGACCAAGACTTTAAAATATCTCTTTATGTGGACGACGTTCTACTGATCCTCACTGACACCTAAACAACATTGCCGATGGTCCGAATTACTAAACGTTACCTTACCACAGAAAGAACTTTGAGCCCTCTCCCAAATATGCCACCTGAAATTCAAAACAGACAAACTCAAATACCTTGGCATATACTTGACAGCATCCTGACTCCCTCTGACAGCAACTATGCCCTTCTGTTAAGTAGCATTTCCCTTTACCTTTCATCTTGAAAGAATAAACCAATCTCCTGGCTAGGCAGAATTGGCATCCTCAAAATGACCATCTTACCCAGAATTTTATATTACTTACAGACAATGCCCATCCATTTGCCCCCTCATTTCTTATCATGTCTCCAAAACATCATGGAGACGTTTATGTGGATACACATTAAACCCTGCATACCCAGGACTACCCTCTATCTTCCTAAGGAACATGGAGGTTTGGGCTTTCCTAGCATCTCACTCTATCAGGAAGCTATAACCACCCAACACCAAATAAAATGGAGTTCAAACTCCAAAGACAAGCTGTGGGTTGAGCTGGTCAGGATCCTCCTGCAAGTTTCCAACCTAGGCGCCCTGGGTTGGCTGCCATCTAGAACCCGACCTATCTCTATAACCAACTACCTTTGGTCTGCACACTAGGATAACATTCTCCAAGAGCACCCTCACATTTCATTAAACCCTTCCCCACTAACCCCAGTCACTGATATCCCCTTCTCTCTTAATTTTCTCCATATGAGTGAAAAACAATTAGAGCAAGTGACTTTTCAAAGACTGATAACCAAAGTCAAACTCAAAGCCTTAATAGACCTCATGAACGCAGGCATACATTTCACCTGGTACTCATATAACCAACTGCAAATATACCTGGATTCTCACAAACAATGCAAACTTAGAAACAGAGCTCCCACCTTTTTGGAAACTTTGTGCTTGCTACACACCTTCCCAAAATATCTAATTTCAATCAACTAGCATTTACTACTACTCCCCAAGGATGCTTCCCTCCCAAGCTTCACTAAGTTCTGGAATAGGGAAGTGACAATGACTGGGGTAAAATATTCTGCACACATGCTAAAGCATCCATATAAGCCAGGGTTCTTGAAACCAACTATAAATTCCTCTCTAGATGGTACTACACACCAGATAGACTAAAGAGAATGTTAAAGAATGTAGATGATAAATGTTGGAGGGACTCCATATTTGGTGGGACCGTACATTCATAAAACCATTTTGGCAAAAGATCCTGAATATAGCCAACACCAAATAAAGTATCACTGTACCCAGAACCCCTAAGCTTTTGCTCTTACACAATCTACCTATTTACAACAACAGACCTAAAAAACTCCTACTGCTCATATTGCTCAACCATGCAAAATCGCTTATCCTTAAATACTGGAAGACTTCGACCATCCCCACACATGCTGAATGGATAGCCCAAGTAGATAGACACCTACAAATGAAGAGGTTCCCATACCTTAGGGAAGAGAATATTGAGGCACACAAATGAATGCTCAAGCTCTGGAACCCACCACAACCGTACAGTGTGTAACTCACCTATATTAACCCTTCTTCCCTTTCTTTACATAATCCCTTGCCCTCCTCCCCACCCTCACACCCCTTTTTTTCTCTCCTTGCCTCTTTTTTATTCTTCTGCGCTCACTCCCTTCCCTTTCCAAACTCAATCCCAACACTACCACATATACCCATCCCCCTTCCCTTTCCAAATATTTTTTAATGTATATTTCTGGGCACTAATGTTTTCACTTCCCCAATTGCTTCCATGTTGTATTATGCTTTATACAATGCGTTTAGAATTATTTGACAGTCTATTGAAATGCACCACAAACTTTTTTATTCCTCCAAGAAACTTTATTTTCCCACATTAACGTTACAATGACTAAAGAGTGAAGACCATCCAAGCTGCAAGGCGCACAATGCTTGGACATAGGACTCATAGCTGCTCCGGTTCCTAATTCTTGGACATACCTACGTGTCCTCTTGCCAAGTATTGCATCACACACATTGGAGGACAATTATATTCCTGAATCTTATGTCAAATGTGCTCTTCTTCTTTTGTATTCATGAAGTTTTGTACACATAACTTTATTTTAATACAGTTTTGTTGAAATTGAATATATATATATATATATATATATATATATATATATATATATATATATATATATAAGATTAAGATGCTAAAACACAAAAATGTCATTTAAACTAAGAATAATAAAAAAAGCAAAGGACATCCCTAATATGCAGAGATGGAACATATAGTGAGTATAAAAATTTACTAAAAATACGTAGAGTTTTAATGAATACTACGTACACTAAACGCAATGTAATATAATTTATAAAATGGATAATATTAAAAGGAGAGGTCTTATTAATAAATTAATGTAACATATAATTATTATTAAAAGGGTCTATTATGCACCTTAATATACATTCATGATAATAATAACATATACAGAGGACGCACATAAAGTGTCAAGATACAACATATGCTAATATATAGAGACACAGATATGATGTATACTGAGTATTGTATGGTGTGTTTAATGTTAATAGTATAATATAGTACAATGTAGATGTTCTGTATCATTATATTGCTCATTCACTCTCGGATACTGTGAATCATTATACAGAGCTAATAAGTACAACATTTCTGTATCACTATATAATGCAGAGTTATTGTATGAGCCACAGATAAGCCAGATGTGATGATGTCACAATACCACAGAGCATGAGTAACGATGCCACAATACCACAGAGCCTGAGTGATGAAGTCACAATGCTATATTGACATCACACATTGTATTATCCCAGCTGCAGACACTCAGAGCTCTCAGTTTCAGTGCGAGTAGATTTGAGCGAGTATGGATTGCTTATCCTTTGTGATATTTTTCTTGTTGGTTTCGTACCAACCAGTTTTGGCAGCACCTGTGAGCGCCCTGCAAGGTAATTACACAATTTGTTCCTTCTTTACTAATGACTTTAGTTTGTTACTGACAATCTCTTCCTATAGTTAGTACTATCTGACCTCTGTAGCATGGGGGGGGGGTGTAAATAAGGGTACTCAAGGATTTATTTTATTGGTTTTTATTTGATTTCCCTAATTTTATCATTTTTATGATTCTTTATAATCTTGAAAGCTATTTAAGTGACCACATTTTTTATAATGCTTCCTGTATGCACTACTTAATGCACAGGATTTTTTTATATTATTACAGCCATTTTGTGTGCAGGTAATTAAATATCTCCAGCCCATGGCTCAATATCAGACCTTGACAAACTCACAAGGTCTCCAGTAATAATAATATGTCCCATGCAGACCTGATAGTGACCACTGAACTGATAAAATGGCACAAACAAATGAGCAACAGCACTATGTGTATTGTGTTGTTTTATACCAAGTGACAATATCACACACACAGTGGTCATGTGACAGCTACATGCCACGCACATTGTCTGCTAATTTCTTTATTACTGTCTCACGGTCATAAATGCTTCAAAAATAATCACTTGTGTTTTCTTTGCACACACAGGGTTGCGCCAGGGTGAAGATACAACAGAAAGTTCTGTGGTTGTCTTCAAAATAACCGAAATCTCAGTTCCACACCAGCCATTTTCTCTTCATCTATCCTTCATAGAACACACCCAGTTAATGGCCATCAGTGGCTTTGGCATCCTACTGATAGCAATATTTGTAGTGTGTGCACTTTATAAGCGCATTAGTGAATGCATAAAGAAAAAACCCACTGATGTAGAAAATCCCATAGAGAGTGAAAGAAAAAGAAAAAGAAAGATCCGTAAGAAAAAGAGAAAGAAGGAAAAGAAAGAGAAATGCAGAGGGGAGGAAAGTGTATCAGAGACAGGCTCAGAAAAGATGTCAGGGTCTGAAAAACAAATAAAAGAGAAAGTGGATAAAGCTGTACAGAAGGTGGAGACAGAAGATAAAGCTGTACAGACAGAAGATACAGAGGAGTGAGATCCAGAGGAAAGGACAAGATGGTGGAAACGCCTCACATTTCTCTGGGATGCAGATAATAACGTTATAAATAAAGTAATACGGATCAGATATAATGTTGTCTATTGTAATGAATTATTCCAATAAAAATAGTTACTGATATCTCAAAAAAACTAAAAACTTCCAGGCCGCATCTAGAAAGGAGCATTCTTGGGACTCTTCTATGTTGCCCCTGTTGGGCAAGTTGTTCCTTTTGCTGTAAGTTACAACGGTGACTCCTGTGTCTTCTAGAAGTGTGGCTGCCAGAATAAACAGCAAAACTTCCATGATTATACTTCAAGCAGAAAACAGAAATAAATAAATTAGTTTGTCTGTGTACCTTTGTACACCTCCTTTGTTATCAGAAACTGTGTTTCAGTGTTTACTAATCCTCTACTGTTTCCTAGGTTTATACTCAAAAACAAAATGGAATAGGGGCGCCCTTGAGATCACACAATGTTACACAATAAGTAAAATTATACTATAGTAAATCTGAGATAGATTAATTATATAAATATATGTCAGCACACAATGACAGTAGGATTTTCTTATAACACTAGTAGGAGTTACCATATATTAATTCACTTATAAAAGTTCCTAGAACTGATGTTAACCAAATTGTCTGATATTTGAATAAAACTAAATATTCAGATATAACCCAATAATGATAGATATTATTAAAGGTACAAAAATTAATAAACAGTCCTTTTGTAGATAAATCTTGAGGATTAAATACAGAGGCAGCAATCTGTGATGGTCCTGGCCGGGATCCAGATACAGCAATCTAGAACAACAAACAGAAACAGCCTGATGATGGATTTCTTCAGCGCCACATGGCCCAATATTGTAGGTTCCAGATGATAATATATAAGATAAATAAATGCACTCACATATATTAAAGCACCTCAGATGGTGCTAATGACACAGTCTGGGATCTATAACAGTCACCCAGCAGACCGACCTCCTGGGATAGTACAGAATCTGTATAGAGAAATATAAAAACACAAAGGAGAAACGCGTCGCAATTATTTTAACTTTTTATTAAAGTGATTTTAACTTTTTTCAAAACACTTGCTGCCTGAGTTTTGGTTATTTTTGAGGACCTTATTGGCCTATAGAAAAGTCAGGACTGCTGTATCCTGTATGCCTTGGTATTAAGTCTGTTGGGTGACTGAATTGATCCCAGCTTGCCTCTTTAGCATCACTGGAGATGCTACACCAAATGTGAGTTTAAACTTCTTATCTTTTTGGTTGCTTACAACTCAAGCCAAACAATACTAGGCCATATAGGATCTTTGTTTTTTTATATTTCTCTATACAGATTCTGTACTAGCCCAGGAGGTCGGTCTGCTGGGTGACTGTTATAGATCCCAGACTGTGTCATTAGCACCATCTGAGGTGCTTTAATATATGTGAGTGCATTTATTTATCATATAGAACCTACACTATTGGGCCATGTGGCGCATCTGTTTCTGTTTGTTGTTTCCTATGTTGTTCAACTTGTGAGGCCAGAAGTGCTGAATGAGCAATTGCCACCCGGCATGGTTGTAGATATAAATATAAGACAAAAAAATGTGATAAATATGAAATGTTGATTGGATTTGGCCCAATGCGGATGGAAAAAAACTTAAATTGATCAAAATACAGTACAGAGTATTAAAGTTTCCATTATTTTAATAGGGTAGACATTATCTTAAATTACATATGTCAAGTTTGCATGTATTTATAACACCCAAAATGCATATTGGAGCTTTGATAAATGGGGCCATACTGTTTCCAGTGAGTAATTTAGTCATACCCATACAAACTGGATTACTATGCATGGGTTATCAATAGGGTTGCACCGATACCGATACTAGTATCAGTGCTGATACCAAGTATTTGCATGAGAACTTGTACTCGTGCAAATGCACCAATACTTCAACCGATACCTCCAATTCCTACCCATATGCCATCTTGTGGCGTTTTTCAAACTGTATGTTCCCATTTCATTTTAAGCTGGAATGGAGACTTAACTAAAAATTGTTCACTTCTGTTCTGCCAATACAAATTGCTGTTATTTGTATTATTTTACGTCAGAGCAGTGCTTTAAAAGCTGCTACTTTACAGCTGGAAGCCTCTCATCTTGCACAATTATGCTCAAAATATACTGTACTCTGAGGAACACCCTTAGCCAGGGCTGGACTGGGAATAAAAAGCAGCCCTGGAAAAATATTAAGACCAGCCCTATTTTCTGTTGAGTCAGTAGAATACAAATACCCCATTTTTCTCAAAGGGGATTATTGGGATACTCCTTCCTCAATATTATTTTCAGAATTAAATTATACGACTTTGTATTATGTACAAGTGTCAGATTTATCAGTTATATAGGCACCCTACAACCCAATTGCATCCAGTAATCACCCCTTTAAATTGTAGCTTTCCAGTGCCAGCTGCTGCAGCTGTTTTTTATTGTTATTATTAATATATGTTGTTGTAATAATTTTATTTATAAACATATTCTATGAACTTTGTGACAACAAGCGCATAAAACTGTTTTATTATTTCAAAATGTCTTTTGAGATACAGTTCATAATTATAAAGAAGCGATCTTAAAGGGACAGTATACACTCATTTTCATATAACTGCATGTAATAAACACTACTATAGAGGTGGAGCCAACTGTGGATCAGAGAAGAGGCATTTACACAGAGCTCTGCAAAAAATATATAGAAAAGCATTATCTAAGACCTTCAAAATGCTACAAAGTAAAGTAAAAAGCCTTGATATATTATCAGGACTACATCAAGATACTCCGGTGCCAACTATCTAAGATATAAAGTGTATTGGGAGTGACTGGCACAGAAACGCCTGCTAGGGCACCAGGAAGAACCGCGGCTTCGGCCTGCTATTGAAGAGAGAGCTTTGATGAACAGCTACTGAGGCCTCGGGCACAGTATTCCTAAGCAGCACCCAATGCATCTCTGTGCACGGGGGAAACAATAAGTGGAGTTCCAAAAGTGGTTACATAGGGTCTGCCGTGGCCTGTACTAAACATGGAGGAACCCCACGCGACTCTACTAACCTTTTTCCAGGACTATGATAAGTGGCTGATGGGTAGACTAGATCGTCTTTTAATAGCTATTGATCCCCAGTATGTAGAGATGATGGAAGCTAAACCATGTGGGATTCAGCCTGCAGACGGAACCACGAATCAGGACCTTATGCAGACCCACACTGAGGCCTGCTTAGTACCAACCGCTGTAGTGCCCGGCTGGGCAGAGACCATGCCGGGATTTGAAAGACGCCGATGTCCATCACCTGACTCCGCCATGGAGGATGAAGCCGATCCCTACGAGAGGGGGTTGTTAGGTCCAGGACGCAAAGAGCGGAAACCTTCAACGCTCGATACCGCAGAAACACCTGTGAGATTTGGAGTCAGGGTCACAGATGCTGCTGTGAGTTCGGCTGGAACTAAGAAGCGGCTATCGGGTTTGGGAACCCTTCTGGCTCAGGCTGCTATGATCTGGAACCCTGGGGGATTTCCCCCTGCTGGAACGCTGTTTTCTGCGAGTAAGGGTTTAATAACGGAGAACGCTACGCTGCATATACTGGGTCAGTTTGAACACACCAGATTGCTGGATTTTGGAAGCTGTAATGCATGCGACTCCTGTTGGTTGCTTTCCCAGGGCTGGACTCTCTCTATGTCACCAGACTTATCACAGTGTACCTTTGCAGTCTGTGGAGTGGGGTAATCACAATTCCCATTATTTGTGTAGCTGACAGTAGCTCTTTCAATCCCCCCTAATCCCGCAGGAACCTATGTCTGCTATGACGCTTTGAGACTGATTGTGGCCCAGCCATTACTGCAAAAAGATTACTAGGAACTATTCACTCATTAGATATAGATTACTTCTCTAGCACAATTATTGGGGCTTGCATTCCTTTTGAAATACTTAGCACAGTCTTGTATAACTAGTTTCTTCATGGTAGAATGTTTGTTTCAGTTTATTCTCACTTTCAGGATGGGGTTACGAGGCACCGATATTCGCCCAGCAAGGAGTTTTTATGGGTTTTAAACTACTTTGATATGAACTTTTCTGAAGAAGGGACTATGGCTATGTATATAATTTCTTTAACATGTTAAAGTGTCTATTACTCTGTTCTACATTCTCAGTATATTGCAGGGCCCAGGATAGCCTACAGTAAGATTGTAATATTTTTCATTCCTAAGCAATACCGTATAAGCTCCTAATTGTATTTTTTAGTACTGTATATGGCATAGCTGTCTGTGTGTCCTTTACTTTTCCTTCTCTTATGGGAAGCTACCTGTGGCTGTATGAATGGGCTATTTCTCTCTCATGTGGAATGATGTATGAATGCATTTTTGCCGGCTAAATGTGCGAGCTAAGTTGAGTATTCTTGGCTTCAGTGTTTGACCTCTCCCATGCTTGATACTGACAATTTAGGAGTGTATAATAATCCATCTATATGCTGTGTGTGAATTAATCCGGTTAATTATATTGTATTAATGGATGGATAATAAGCCCAGCATACTTGGAGTCTCTATTGTGTTCATTTTGAGAATTTCTAACTTCTCGACTCCCCCCCCCCCCCTATTTTTGTGTGGTACGGGATAGTTAGCTTATCCTCCATACTCTCATATGGCAGAGTTAAGTAGTCTCTGCCCTGTCCATAGAGCCTTTGTTTTCGTTTGTCTCGGTGTAAGTGTAAAAAAGACTCTCCGGATCTTACTACTGAAAGGTTCAGCATGACCGTTCTACTGTGTTTCATTATCTGCAGTTTGTCCATCTCGTCAGACCTGATAGAACTGTTTGCTTACATATATTGTTAATGCATGTGCTTGGATTTGTGATATGGTGATTGAGGTTCAAGGATTGTAAATGCGGTCAATAGACTTGTTTTCTCAGGTACTTCTGGGAGCTAGATCCTGTTGATAGGCCTAGTTGGTTTAGATAGCTAGGCGGTAACTGGTTAGATATGGATGTCATAGAAGGCACCTCAACTTCTTAACTGTAAGTTTTTTCGCCGGATCCATCTAGAGTATAGCCTCAGATTAAACTAATAACTACTAGCTGTAGTATATTCTATAGTGACTAGCATCTAGGTAGATATAATTATTTAATTGCCCCAGGGGACCTCTGAGTCATGTATTGCTGATTACCTCCTATAACACACTAGCTTATCGATCCTTTGGACCTGTGACCTCTATTTTTAGTTTGTCTGATCCTGTGTTAAGCATAACTATCTAAACAGCCTTATTCCTATACATATTGAGACTCAGAGTTTTTGGTTGCAAATATTGCATTTTAAATCTTGCATTTTCCTTCTTGCTGACACAGTGGTGACTATTTTTTATAGCTCATGTTGGTATGCTGATTGTTATTACCTCTTACAATATATGTTATGTTCACCTAAAAATTTATAACATTTATACGCTGCTCAATTAAGAGTAGATTAAGTATACAACCCTTCTAATTTATACTCAAGGATGAGGACTCTCTGGAGTCTCATGACATGTCTTCAGATAAGCCCCAGCTACCAGATCCCATGAGTGGATCTCTATTATATAGAAGACACTAGCGACCTTAATCATTAAAATAGAGGCATTGATGAAGGGTAATATTGTACTTTGATTAATACTTTGTCTGTTATAGTGTTGTTTGTGACTGTAGACCTTCATTGTTGCTCTTGGGATGTTACCCTCCATTCTGTGACTGTTGTACCTGTTTGTTTTTGCCTCAATAAAAATATAAAAAAAATAAATAAACACTACTATAAAGAATAAAATGCACAGATACTGATATAAAAATCTAGTATAAAACTGTTTAAAAACTTACTTAGAAACTCTTAGTTTAGCTCGGTTGAAAAGGTAGGTGGAAAGCCCACTGCAAGTGGGAAATAAGACCCTCCCCCCTTCTTTTGCATATGAAAAGACCCTTTACACAAACAGGAGCAAGCTGGAGATGGTAGCTGACGGAATTCACATAAAACTTAAAACAACTTGATGGGCTATATAAATAGATCATCTACAAAACATTTATGCAAAGAAAAAATGAGTGTATAATGTCCCTTTAAATCATTAGTCTGTATTGTGCTTGGTAAACTGTCATGACATTAAAAAAGTATCGGTAATTGGTATCGGGGAGTATTTGAAAAAAAGTATCAGTACTTGTACTCGGTCTTAAAAAAATGGTATCGGTGCAACCCTAATTATAACTATTGTGTTATAAATAAAGTTTATTTATTAAAAGGGTATTAGTTAACTAGGGTATCTATTCAACTGGTAGCGAGCTCTTATTTCGTGAACATAAATAAGTTTCAGCAAATTTTACCATTTGAAGCTCTAGAGATTTAAAAAAAAAACTGGTAGCAAGCAAAATGTCTACTCTCACTGCATCTAAGCCAAGATGTAATCATGTGTTTGTTTATAGCTATAAAGGCTATAAACATTAGAGATAAATGGAGAGGTTTAGAAACAAAAAGAAAAAAGACCAATGGCACTACTAGGTATTAGGGCGGACTATTGCCTGATAAAAGGATACTCCAGTAAAATTCCTGTTAGTTCCTAGGATGGTGCTGTTTATAGAGAGAATACTTAGTAGAAACAGTAGTTGGGTAGATGAACTATCCAACAAAAAGTATACACTTAATAGCACTCCAAAGTCCTAATAATAATAAAGCACTCTTAAAGACATCACCTCAACATAAGTTTATAAGGGGGTAAGATAGAATAAAAATAAAATATAACTTTTATTAATAATATTTAAAACAACCAAAACATACAAGATACATACAATTAAAACTACGAAATGGAGGATGGTCAGCGTGTGTGTAAAAGTGAATGCTAGTATGGCCCTAATAGTATAGGAACTAGACCAATTACTCTTTATGACATCAAATGATGAATATATTCAAAATGAGTACATAATATGTCCAAAATAATTATAATTAGTTCCTCTTCTGAATATAAAGAGCTACTGTGTATGAACAAGTATATCAAACTGCTAGTAGTACGTTACGTGCCAAGATAAAGTAGGCACCAGCCTAAGTATTAAATCCCAGATGAATTTACTATATACTTGGGACAAATTAACATCACACATTGTATCATTTGTGGATTAAAGTAAACTTTATTGAGTGGGCGGTTATGTCCAAGTAATAGAAACACATATATAAATTCTAACGTGGCTGATAATATGTAGTGAGCCTATGACTAAAGGGATTGTGTACTAGTACAAAAGATGGATGGAGTAGTCAGTAATGAGGCTAAGTTACATGCAGTTATAGCTGCTGGGTTGAGCTGTGCAAATAGATTGCAAAGTTAAGCTGTAGACCTTAGGTTATAAAATATACCAAACCTGATTTAGCTAGATGCTGTCTAAATTTAATAAACCAACGCGATAGGTCACTCACAAATGTAAGTCTTAGAGATCAGGTGTAACAAAATGAAAAACAGCATAAGCAACTTAACATGAGCGAATCCTAATACCAGCAGTGAATGTTACTTTAATAGTGCTCAGAGATAGAGGTGTTAATCCTGTTGAGTAACTAAAGGGTTAAGAAAGCACCTTCTAATTAGAATCAGTGTTACAGCAGGCTATGCCGCTTTATGAAAAGTATATTGGTGTATATACAGCTACACACTAGTGAGTGTTAATTATAAAGTAATCACAGTAAACCCTGCAAGACTTGCTACAATTAATTTAAGTGAGTACTTGAGGTAATCTTATCAAATATCTTACATTGAAATATTGTCTATATCATTGTTGCTGGATTATAGCGGGTTTGCCTTTTGAATCAGTGGTATACCAAAATAGTAGTATAACTGAATATGTGCAGCTTAGTGCTTGTCAGCATTAGTATAAAACACCTTGAAATTAGCTTAAGCTAATAAATGCAGGAAAAGCTAATTCTAATAAACATAAATATCACAAATTCCAAACATGATTATTAGGTTTGTATATTAAATGTATTTTTGTTAATCTTAGTTGGATATCTGCTTGTAGTAGCACAATCACAGCTATAGCGATGTTAATATCCCTGTAGCTAAGTAAAAGTGTGATTTACAAATAGTTACACAGTGTATCTGTGTTACTGCAGCTCCACGTTTATCTGCTGGATAATTAACATTTAGGTAAATAAGCTCAGCTGTTCACTACCGCTGAAATGTGGCTTAACGGACAGTGCTAGTCAGTTTTTATATTTTCAGTTAAATGTAACATGTGTCAGGAGCAATGTAATGACACAGATAAAGGGCTAAATGGTTAACAGTCATGAGTTCACAGAGAAAACCGGCATTATTGTGGTTAAATATATTCAGAGTATTTATACTTTGTATGGCTTGTAAGCGGATTTTACCACAACCGGATAGCTCAAAAACAATGACTGAGTCAATTAATTAGCCCATAAAGATTGTTACACACTATTGCCCCAAAACAGTTAAGAGGGACCATATAATCTAAGGTCACGCTGATCGTGCCTCCAGAACGCTGCCTAAAACACAGGAGTTCACTGGACTCCTCACCAATTCCCTGACATGTTTCGCCGCTTGTCGGCTTTAACGAAGGGTGCACGCGCGGCGCGCAATGGTGAGTTAAATACCCTACGTTACACTGTGTCCCTCCTCCAATGTGATGTGGTCTAGTGGGTGTGTTCCATGACGTGTGTGAAACGTCAGTGGAAGCTACAGATTAAACATCACTGTCACTGCATATAAGGTACTGCAAAGACGTTACAGTTGCGAGATTATTATTGAATAGTGAAGTTGTCAATTAATAACTAAATGCCAAAACAAACACTATGGTAATATGAACTGTAAGCCACTACACAAAAATAAAAATAAATCATTAATAATGTGAAAACTAATAACGGTGACTATTATGTGAATGTATTTTAATTGAAATAAGTGTATTATAATGAAAAATAATGCTGTAAGAATGGAAATAATAAACGTACTGAATGTTGTGCTATTATGGGTGATGTGCTCAAGAGTGCTAGATGTGAAAACTTCTGCAAAGTGCTAACGTGGGTGAAAAGGGGAAGAATTTATAAATACATAAGTACAAATAATATTTAAATAATCAAGATGAAGTGAATACGCATTGATGAAGTGTACATTTAGTGTTCAAAAATATGAGTTAATTTAAAAGTGTGGTGATAAAATAATGAATTAAAAAACAATTAATTTGTAATAAAATTGAATTTAACGTTTTTTAAATACACTTAATGAAGTGAAATGGAATGACAACTAGATAATGGTAACTTGCAATGTCAATTCCCTTTACACCAACATAAATCATTCTCTAGGAATAAAAGCAATATCACACTTTTTAGATCAGGACCAAACACTATCCATTGAACAGACTAAGTTCATTATTGAGAGTATTGAATTTTTCTTAAATAATAGTTTTCTGTTCAACAATGAAATGTATCTACAAATTAAGGGTACAGCCATGGGCACAAGGTTCGCTCCCAGTTACGCTAACCTCTTCATGGGATATTTTGAGGAATTATTTTTGAAAGATAATCCTTGGGGGTGATCCTATACAAACGTTATATAGATGACGTGTTTATGATTTGGAAGGGAGACAAACTGTTAGAGAAGTTTTTAGAGGATCTAAATAATAATAATTTAGGTCTATCATTCACCCATGATCATAGTAATCAACTTATTCAATTCCTAGATATAGAAGTGGAAATAAAAGAACAAAATATTACAAGAAAAACTTTCTTTAAAATAATAGACTCCAACAATTACACTTTAACAGCTGCCATCTCAATAGATGGAAATCAAACATTCCAAAAAGTCAGTTTCTAAGTATTAGAAAGAATTGCTCAGATTTAACAACATATGAAGAACAATCAGAAAATTGAATTGAACGTTTTAGGGATAAAGGGTATAACATGAATATTGTTCTTAAAACAAAAAATATGGTTAAGGACACTAATAGAGATTAATTATTCAAAGGTAATAATACCAATAAAAAGAGCAACAGATTTAAAAAGAATAACAGATGTACATTTTCAAAAAAATCCTTAGAAAACATTGGCACTACAATAAGAAAGATCCGCTTCTAGGAGAAAGAGTTAAAAATACACCAGATATTTTCAAAAAAGCAAAAAATTTGAAAAACTACTTAGCCCCCAGCCAATTCAGAAATAAACACAAGGTTGAAGTAGACCTTAATGGTGAGAAAATCAAAGGCTTTTTCCCCTGCGATACATGTAAATCATGCAAATATAGTAGTAAAAAGAAGGTCGTATTCTCAACAGATAAAAAGAAAAGTTTTAAGCTAAACAAAATAGTAAGATGTACAGATCATAATGTAATATATATGATACAGTGTTCTTGTAAACTAATTTACATAGGTTAAAAGAGAGGATAAGAGATTATATATGGCACATTGAAAACCAAAAAACAAATACTGTTCTTTATCAACATATGAACAATTTCAAATATTAGGGAATACAAAAAATCCATATGAACAAAAGAGGGGGAAATATTGAAAAATGTCTATTGAGGAGAGAAGCAGAAATTATATACAATTTCATTACACTATATCCCTATGGCCTAAATATGGAATTTGATTTTCTAAATAAATTAAATTCCATTGTTCTGCAAATTATACTCAGTATAATTATTTTTCACTTTGTGAATACTCCAATTGAATCAAGGATAAACTGATATACACATTTTTAAGGACACAAAGTAAACAAACATTGGCTTGTTAATGTTTATATGAGAGTGAAAAAATCATATAGATACAAGAATGATCTTATAAAATCACATATAAACATTTGCCAGTTGTTTTTCCTCTAATTAGCATTACTTAATCGCACATTTTAAAACTCTGAATTAATTTTGGATCAATTCAAATCATATGTCCTGCTTATGTTGAACCATTTGTACTGTATATATATATATTTTTCTGTATATTTTTTCTATATATTTTTTCTTGTTTCTGCCAATTTTTTTTCTGTATTTTTTTCTGTATATAAAAATGACAAGGAAATCACCACAAGGGGTTAAGGAGAAATCCTCAATTAAGACAACACACCTGTAAGAAAAAGGCTTTATCAAAGGTGCAAGGAGCTTAAAACGACATTGGCTTAAACATGTCAATCACAAACAGGCTATTTATAGAGAGCCTTTGGAAACAGTGATCATCTTGATAAAGGCTAGTGACACAGCCGAAACGCGTAGACCCTGTTTGATCACATCAAAGGCTAATGATACAATGGGCAGAACGGATGTACAGACCATTTTGTGTTATATAACGAGTAGTCTGACTAATACATGTAAACGTTGAGGCGCTCACAAAGTATCGAATATTGCCTAACATTTACAGTTGCAACTATTTCATCCATTGAGGAATTTCATTTCCAGCAATGATTACTTTAATTTGTCTCCACTGGAGTACTACCGGTCATTCCGGCTTTTTTAGAACACTAATAAGCGGAATGCTCTGGACTTTAGGTGTCCCCATTAAGAGTGCATAGTTCATATGACCAAAGAAAAATCCAAAGGAGGTTATTCACCAGAATTCTTCCACAGCTAGCCAACACAATTGCGGCTGGATAAAGTACCTCTATACTAGCCATACACAGGCTTTTTTCTACCAAGACTTTCTTATACATATAAGCATATCGTTTCCTAGAAAGAACTTTTGTAATGGATATTTCACTTCTGTATTTATCATTGATTTTTATTGAATTGTATGAACTACATTTTTACCTTATTGTATGAACCATACTTTATGTATTTAGATGCCGTCATCATGCATTTGTTTTATACTATCATACAGTTTTTAGGAAAAATTGTCCTTTAATAAATACCATTTATACCTTAGTATATCTATTAATCTGTGCACTCATCAGACGTACACTCATCAGACAGGTCTATCTTGAGTGCTTATTCCCGCACTCTATACTATATTGATTCACTTCACTTGTGGGGAGCAGTGTGTTTTTTGGGATTTGAGCTAAAGTCTGATTACTTAAAGAGAGCTCTCACATACCCTTTCTTTTTCGGGGTCCTCTTGTACAAGATATATATTTTTGATTAATAATTGATGAGGAAGTGTTTCACAGATATGCTTATGAAATGCCTGATAGACGTGTAAGCAGAATAGTTGTCCATTACCTTGGACAGGCCAAGAGAATCATCTGTGCCTCATGGAACTGTGAACAAATATCCCATGAGATCTCATGTACATGCAATGCCATCTGTGTTGTCAGAATCTCTGGAGCAAAAAGCCTTTGGTCCATGCAACGTTTACCAGCATAAAATAGTAACAACTTCAACCATAAAACTAATGCTGCCTAAAGATTCACAATAAACAAAAAATAAGCTAAAGTATAAAAATAGAATCAACCGTGATTATTTATATGCTGTGTATGAGCTTCACTATGCATTAGAAGGGTATTTCTGTCAATACACTCTAGTCCTTGATGCTACTGTAAGTCTGAAATTGTTAGTATATTTGAGGAGGTTACAATTCTGAAGCCAAATTTACTTCTGTCTTATAACACAACTTTTTAGCTTGGAGACTTCTATGTGGCACCTTTAATTTTCTAATGTGCTTTCTTTAAAGAGAACTCAGCAATTAATTTGGCCATACTGATTGATCCAAGATAAGAGTATAGCAAATGTGCATGAGGTTTTTCTTTCTTTTTATGTATAAGAAAACAATTATTTCACAGTGATAGTCAAAGACAGAGAAGCAGCCACTGCACAAGCTATTCCTGCCTGCACACATGTGCTTTGCTGGAACCATATTATAAAAGATGTAGAATTCTGGGTCTTAGCACATAGAGGAGGGAAAGATGATTGGCAAGTATACATAAATAATATTCTTCAGCTTCTGGATTGTGAAAGTAGAGTTCCTGAAATTGCTGCAGAAATTAAAAAGATAAACGAGTGATGGCTTCCTCAATTATTTTTAACAGAAGCGGAGAAATATTGTTAAAATGTGCCAAAGTATGATTGCTGTTCTCATGAGACTATGTAGTAATAAGAAAATGAGCATGGATGAAATGGTTTTGGCTTTTTATTTCCTTCAAACACATTACCTAAAATAAAGTTTATGGGGATTGTGTGGCATTGGAAAGTACCACCTGTTAGCAGAACAAAACACCAGAAAATTAAATCCTGATACTACACAGTTTTCAGTACACTGTCTTCCTGTAGATGACATTGTGCATTTCCTAAAGCAGGGAAAGATAAACACATACCATGTGCCAAAACATCAAGGAAAAGACCGTATATCAAAGACTATGGAAGGTCTAGTAGATCTAATAGTAAAGCAAAATCAAATACTATTAAAAGCATAGTCTGGCTGTTTGCTCATTAGAGTTTTACATGAAAAGGAATATGTGGTGAAATTATTTCCAAAAGAAACACTTTATTGGAACAGTTCCAGGACATGCTACCATATTATGGCAACATAGATTTCTGTAGGGAAAAGACTATATCAGTCAAAGCAGGGGTATGCTTTGAAAAAACTGAGGATAAGTAGACAAGAAGGAAAATCTGGAAGAAAATTTTGATTTCCTTCAGATTAATGATTTTATTACAATTGAAACAGGAGACAAATAAAAATAAAGCTGCTTGTAATGAAAGGCAATTATTATCATCTTTTACTTTTGAAGCAAAAAGCCCTCTTTTTTTCAAGTACCTCTCCAAAATCTATTTAAGGAAAGCTGAAGGAGAATAACTTGTTCCACAGGAATCTATGGCAGGCTGTCCGCGCATGAGAAATGCAAGCCATACAAAAGGTCTACATCAATGCAAGTCACTCTTGATTAAAAATTGTCTAGTTGACACTGGCATCAAGGGATTCCTAATTACTAGAAAAAGCCAAGAGAAGATTTAAAAACTGATGATGTGTGTGTGTCTTCATCCCATTCATTTTGCTGCCCATGGAATTACAGGGCTACTCAACAATTTTCACAAATATGGACGTTGTGGAGGACATATAAGCACTGTTATGATTGTGTACATAGGGGACAATTTATCAAGGGCCGAATGGCCCCTGATGCCCCTGTTTCTGTGCGAGACTTCAGGCTCGCCGGAAACAGCAGTTATGAAGCAGCGGTCTTAAAGGGACAGTCTACACCAGAATTGTTATTGTTTAAAAAGATAGATAATCCCTTTATTACCCATTCCCTAGTTTTGCACAACCAACAGTTATATAAATACATGTTTTACCTCTGTGATTATATTGTATCTAAGCCTCTGCAAACTGCCCCTTTATTTCAGTTCTTTTGACAGACATCCAATTTAGCCAATCAGAGCTGGCTCACTGGAACTCCACATGCATGAACACAGTGTTATCTATATGACACACATGAACTAACACCCTCTAGTGGTGAAAAATTGTCAAAATGGCCTGAGAGAAGATGCCTTCAAGGGCTTAGAAATTAGCATATGAACCTCCTAGGTTTAGCTTTCAAATAAGAATATCAAAAGTACAAAGCAAAATCAGTGATAAAAGTAAATTGGAAATTTTTTAAAATGACATTCGCTATCTGAATTGTGCAAGTCTATTTTGGACTAGACTGTCCCTTTAAGAACGGGCTGAGGTCTGCAATCCGCCCGAGCCGATTGGCCGCGAATGTGCAGGGGGCAGCATTGCATAAGCAGTTCACCAGAACTGCTTGTGCAATGTTAAATGGCAACAGCATATGATGTTGGCATTTAGCGATGTCTGTCGAACATGATACGCTATAGTGTATCATGTCAGACAAACAATGATAAATCGGACACAGTGTATTTATCAATTGTAAATTTACGAATAGTGTGTACTGTGCTTCTTGTATTGTGCTGTGTCTGCTGGGTTAGGTGTAATGTGCCTTTAAGGAGGCCTATCTAACTGCCTGAACTGCAGTAATCACTATACAGTATATATATCCTTAATATGCAGTTGGGGCTGCATGTGTATTCTGTTCTTGTGTGTTCTGTTTGTATACTGGAGTATGCATTCTATTTTCTGAGTCTTTGTTCTGTGCTGTGTTTTGAGGCTTTTTGGAACTTTTATGCTTTAATATTTTAGGTACTCAGACATTTTCCATTTAACAATTTATATTTGTATGTCTCTTGGATTGAGTATGCTTACTTAAAGGGCCATAATACCCAAATGTTTAAACACTTGAAGTGATGCAGCATAGCTGTAAAAAGCTGACTAGAAAATATCTCCTGAACATCTCTATGTAAAAAAGAAAGATATTTTACCTCAAAAGTTCCTCAGTAGCCACCTCCCATTGTAAAGGATTTCTAAGCAGCATTTTAGTGTGTCTGTCCTGGGACATCTGAAGGGATGAGCATCGTGCACTCTCATCTTATTTCACCAATCAGGTAAAGGAAGTTTACAATGAAATCTCATGAGAGTCAAGTCAAATCTCATGAGATCACAGTAAAAGTTCATGACCTCAGCACTGCTGATGCTGATTGGCTGCTGTTCATTTCTTCATTTTTTTTTAAATTTTTACCTGCAGCTGGGAGCAGTTGAGTATAACTTTTTACACAGAACTTACTCTGCTGAGCTGAGGAGATTGTGAGGTAAAATATCTTCCTTTTTTACATAGAGATGCTCAGGTGATATTTTCCTGTCAGCTTTTTACAGTTATACTGCATCAGTTTCAAGTGATTTAGCATATGAGTATTATGTCCCTTTAAGATATTTCCCTACCCTGATAATTTGTATCTCTTGGTTTGACTATGTTTTGCTAGAAATATTCCCCTACACTGATAATTTGGTTTGTATTTTCACTCTTGAATTCTCTGGGTTTTCCTTTCTATATTACTCTGAGTATTTGGATTAATATTGAATCTGTCTGAGTTGTTTTGACCCTGTATTTCGAATTGCATTTCTTTGGATTATGTAATTAACCTTAAAGGTAACTTGTTATGCATGCATGGTGTTTGAATGCTGGTGCACGGCCCTCACAGCATGTGTGTGTATGCTGCGGAAAAACAGTAACTATTAAACACATTATAGGTCTAATTTACCTGAGTTTTTAAAATGGCCTGACATTAAATTGTGATAAAGTTTATTTTAATTTTAATATGTTATAGGCTGAATGTTCTGTCAGACCTGGCACTGCTGAGGGAGAGGGTGTAAGGGATGTTCCATTCTCAGTGGAGGAGCACACTGACCTTGCGAATGAGATAGAGCAGTGCTACGACCAGCTCTATGACAGCTAGAACCTCAGCCCAAGCTAAAAGTGACCGCTTGGAGAGAAAAGCAGAGTCTGTATCTTCTGTGGGTGTGAGTTGCCGCTCAGTGACCCTCTGTAAGAAGTGCTACTCTTACCTGAAGATCAAGGTCAAGGCGAAGATGGCTCGAGAGGTGGTTGACCGCCGGAAAACCGGGGGTGGGTGTTCATTGACTCCTATGGCCTATTCTGTATTAAATTTAAAGCATGTTTTTATTATATGTTGGATTTAAACATTTTAGTTACTATGACATGTGCATTATTGTTTCTAGTAATGTAATATTTTGTTTGCAGAACAGCATTAGAATTATAACTGATGTTCATATATGTGCATCTATTGGTGAAAATAATAAAAATGGTTGTTTAAATGTATGTTTAAATGTTAGCTAGCATTCTATTTACCTATATCTCACAGATGATGTAAAGAGACAAACTACTATAGAAGTTGGCAGTTAGCTTTAAATACATTTAATATCCCTTTAGCACAAATATTAAATATGTGAACATGTCATTGAGTTATATGTACTAATTATTTTTTGTTTTGTTTCTTTGTACAGTGTCATTGGATATGGGTGAAGTCCCCCCGGTATTGAGAGTGTAGCTGCCCCAGAGGCTGCACCAGCTGATCCATTTGATGATCTGCCTGTCCCATCTCCATCTGGTTGTGTGTCCTCTTCCACTTTGTTGTTCCAGGCTCCTCAGGTTCAGGCTGAGGACACCGTTTCTGATTTGGAGGAGGTTGAGGCGGAACCTGAGGAAGGAAGGAAGACCCGAAAAACCAGGGGATAAGGACTGCCAGCCACATCCTTATGGGGGACCATAAGTACTACGAGGATGTATCTGAGTTCTGCTTTAAACGCATATAGCACAATGACCTTAACCATGAAAAGATGGAGTCCTTGAAAAAAAATCCTACGGGAAATCAGACAGGACACACAGTCAATGGGCAAGTCAACTAATTCAGGGGCAGTCACCGCTGTTCACAGTGTCAACACTGCAATTTGGCAGTGGCTCCTACGCCCCTTCCACCCTCTGAATCTAAGGCCTCAGAATATGAAACAGTGCAAGGTTAATCTCAAGTGGCAGAAGAGACTGAGACAAGGGAAGAAACAGCCTCATCTAAAAGAAAGAGAAGGGACAATGATCATAGAAGCTCAAGAAAGAAATGCTTTTGAAAAACCTCACAATCTACACAGTTTTGTTCATCTATTTTTTTTTTTAATCCAGTGCTTCATCATTGTGTTATAAAGTATTTTAGTTTAATGTTGAATTTTTCTACTACCTCCAGTATTATGCGTGTATATATTCTAAAGAACTAGCCTCTAAAGAGACTGCTGGCCCCTATCTCTCCACCTCAAAATCCTTTTAGATCACATATGCCTCCTATATGTTTATCACATACATAGGGGCCCCTGATGCCCCTGTTTCCTCGCGAGCCTTCAGGCTCGCTGCAACCAGCAGTTATAAAGCAGCGGTCTTAAGACCGCTGGATCCTTAACTGGTTCGCTGCCTCTGATGCTGCGGACATCAATCCACCCGATCCTATACGATCGGGTTGATTGACACCTCCTGCTAGTGGCCGATTGACCGCAAATCTGCAAGGGGCGGCATTGCACAAGCAGTGTTCACCAGAAAGGGTGCAGTCTTCTTCAAAAGTTTTCTGTTATTGAATGATTATTATTGCTTTTCTATCTGGGAGGATATTTAACAGGAGCAGGTGATTTTATTGTTATTTAAGCCTGATAAAACTGCATTTGTTCAAGACTAGAAACGTTGCTTTTAAATAAATTTGTACACTGAGCTCCTGTGTGAATTCATGCTGTTTTTTTTTATCCTTTTGTGTACTTCCATTGTTCAGAATAAATGCGACTGTGACCAGAATTCAGTTAGCTGTTGTTTTTTAGAGTTTGGAAGTTGCTAAGCCTATTCTTGGGAACAACCACAAGATCAGAGAATCACTTTGATGCATCCACAGACTCATTGTGCACTAGTGGACTTTGCAAATATTTGTTAATACTGTTCTGTTTGGGATGTCAGGAGGCTTGATGCCTCTAGAAAAAAAGTTAATAGGACGATTTCAAGTTTTGTAGCACAGTTGGGGGGTTTTGGCATTCGTCATGTGGAGTTCGAAGGGGAGTCAGGGAGGTGTTTTTTCCTTAAGGATGATGTACATTAAAATAAATGTTGGCTTCACCTGTTTAATTTTAATTTGAAGGAGGGGGTACAAAAGGCCTTAGCCCGGGTGGGCGGTGCCCGACGGCAGGTCGGGCGGTGGCGGGTGCTGGCCTTATGAGCAAGTTGGAGAAGAAGTGGTACCTCATCAGAAGATGAGGGAGAGTTTAAATATTGGGGGCGTGCCTGGCAGTAGCCAGTGGAAGGCACGTGTGGCTAGTTAGTAGGCGGCACCCTGGGTTATAACCGCAATGGTTAAGTAATTTGATGTTTGTTAACTACCTGTTTGAGTTAATAAATGTGGGCTGCTGCCTTTTCACCCCACTTCATTGTAGTTGTGTTATTTATTGGTATGAGTGAAGAGTGCCGAGTGTGTGAGTCAAACTGCATTTCTTCAAGACTAGAAACGTTGCTTTTAAATAAATTTGTACACTGAGCTCCTGTGTGAATTCATGCTGTTTTTTAATTCTTTTGTGTACTTCCATTGTTCAGAATAAATGCCACTGTGACCAGAATTCAGTTAGCTGTTGTTTTTTAGAATTTGGAAGTTGCTAAGCCTATTCTTGGGAACAACCACAAGATCAGAGAATCACTTTGATGCATCCAGAGACTCATTGTGCACTGTTGGACTTTGCCACTATTTGTTAATACTGTTTTTACATTTATTATTATTCAATTGCTTTTTATATTTTTTATGCTATCATTTATATCTGCACATATATTGAATGGTATTTTATATTATTCCCCCTTATTATAGGTTTGTATATCTATTTTTCTTCTATTTTGATCTCAAAGAAGTGTAGTGGAGATGGTTTGGAGTCAGGTGCCTTCTTTGGGAAGAGGTATTCTTAATAGCTTTAGTTTATGCTGGGAGATTCCTTTTTCCAATTTATTGGAACACATAAGGGGAAATAACCTTTGTTTTATACCCCAGAAGGAGTTGGCATGCATTTGGCCAAGATTGTGTATTTGTTCCCAAAAATTAAAAAGTGTGTGGTCTTGTATCGCCACACAGTTGTAGTGGTGCAAAACTTAGTAAGAATCTAGGTTAAATGCCAGCAGAAAGAATATAAATAATGTATTAGGGGCTATGGTAAGAAATCTAGGTGTGTCAGGTAAGAGAAATATTTAAAAGTTAAATTTGAGGTTAACTTTTTATATATTTCTTATTCATACAACCAACAACCAAGGTGTTTGTCTGTTTATGTTGGGGAGATAGGGGGTAAACATAAAAGGGTGTGGAATGGATGAATGCATGGGTCGAGCTCACTTAAAAAAAAAATTGTAGGCAGAAGGTGGCTGAACAATTAAACAGCTCATAATTACAAGTAGCTGGCAGAGAGAACCAATTCAGAGAACAGATTAAAGAAAAATCCAATAGCTATATACCCAATGCAGCAAGAAATATTGAATATTCCACACAAAGGGATCAGAGGAAGTTGATGCAAGACCTAACATTATATAAAAGAGTGTCATTCACTTTTGGGGCATTAGGTGGCAGCCTTAGGTGTATGGAGAGGAGGAACAGAGACAGTGCTGGCCAGGCTCAAGGGTGCAGCAGAAAGCTTTAAGTGGTGCCTGAAATGTCCCTCCCCAATGAAGGTAGGCCAGAACAGCTTTGAAACAATTAGTATCCTCTCCGTGAGCAGAGTTAAACTCTGCTGCAGATCTGGTGGCACCGATTACCTCTTGTGGTTCTGGGAAGTTAGCATCTCAATTACCACCATTCAGGTTTACTTGACGGTTTATAGTTAAATTATTGTTTTATAAATAAAGGCGACCACCGATGGTCTTATTTATCCCAAATATGGCTATGTGTGAGTTATTAAAATGGAGGGTATACGTTAACTGAGGTATCTCTTCAACTGGTAGTGACGTCAATAAGCCTTTAATCCCTTGTGATAGTAAAAAAAGCCCTTAATGGGCCTTTAGAATCCTAAGGGTTAAGGCTGGGAGGGATTGATATAGGAGAAAATGGAGAAGCTAGATGATGCAACAATATTGAAATTATAAGGCCTCTTCAATGGTGAAGCTGTATAGTTTGCAAACCCTGTCTCCCTGGATTGTTGGATGGTGGCTTGAGTGTTCTGCCTCTCATAGCGGAGATAGGGTTAGTTGATCTTTCTAAGTCCATGGCTTTAAGTTTATAACCTGCTTTCATGAATAGCTGGTTTGAACGGATTGGTGGTTATGAAGCTTCTTGGGTGGAGAGACAAGTTTACCCCCTTGCGGCGGGAGGTCACAGCTTTGGGCATATGTAAAGGAAGAACAAGGGGTAATGGCCACGCTGATGGGAGGAGAATGCTTAAAGGGACATTAAACCCCCAAAAAAATATTTCATGATTCAGTTAGAGAATACAATTTTAAACAACTTTCCATTTTACTTATATTATCTAATTTGCTTCATTTTCAGACCTACTTTCAATAGACCTGCTTGGGCCCCTAAAATAAACACGAACACTAATCACCACTTTGGGGATCGTGATCACCGCCAGTCACTGATGGCTCACTACCCAGATCTATCTATTAATGAGGATGTGAGATTAACCAATCATTATGAAATTTTGGGCAATTATAATTATCGTTCCCATAGCCCAAATGTGTTAGCTGACCATTCTACCTTTAGTTACCCTAATCAGCAATATACCCATGATGATAATCTTTTTTTAGAACAAAGACCCAGGCAACAGTCCTGGACACAACGCAAAATAGCAAGTTATTTAGAACCACTCACTATACCAAACCAGTCATCAAAAGAGAAAAGACCATACGTCGACGGCGGAGCAGAGGGAGGCGTACCGCCTCCATAGAGGCAAGACTCCAAAGATTAAACCAAGGAATCTATAACTTATCGTCACATTATTTGGCAGACAATGAGGTAATCCTAGGGGATCCTAGAAAATAACCATTTGGAATCAACTTGGAATCATTTGTAATAACATTGCTAATTATCCCTGAGCACAGGAAGTCGTTTTGGTTTTATCTTCCATCAGAGGTACTGTTTCTCTTCACCATCTGATTAAATTTAAACATTGCAATTTGCAATTTTTTAACAAAAAGGACATATCTGCAAACCTATTGCAAATATATATAACATTATTTTGAGGTACAGCGCAATTTTATCATTTTTTGTTTTGTATAGTGTATTAATTTGTTTCCTTAATATTGCTGCTCTTACCTGTGAACTAATGTCTGAACCAGTATTTGAAAATGACAGAATGTTAGAAAATATGCCAGAAAACTTGGCTAACATTACACTTAAAGAATTTGGCCATAACCCCCACAGGGTCAAGAGAACTAGAGCTTTAAATTTATTAGATACCAATATAGAGGGTTATAATACGCCTGATACTGACCCAGATGATCTTTTTAAATCCCTTGAAAAACTTTTAATTCAAGATGCTAAAGATTGGCAGGACCTGATTTTATTAGAAAATTATTTAACACACAAAGTAGTACCGAGAGGGCTTAGAATATGTAAACAGCCGGCATTCGATCTAGATGAGATAGAATATATCACTGAATGGGAAGCTGCATCACAAGAATGCTCTAATAAATATATCAAGATCCTTATCAAATATAGGGAATCCAGATTAAATAAACTTAAGACAGAACTAGATGATATAGTTACAAGAATTCAACCCTACAAAAATATAGAAAAATGGATTAATCGCAATAAGAGCATACAATTTAGGGTCAGTCAATTAGACAGGGAATTACAACAAACAAAACAGAAAAAACTTAGAAGAGACCTAGAGGACTACAAAGAAAATAAGATATATTCTTATAAAAAACCAAATAAAGAACCAACACCCCCTATTAATAATACAGATAATCGCAAAGCTAACAATAACATTGGTAACAACTACAGATCTGTCAATTATAAAATTGACAAACAAGGACAAAATTACGTTAGAGATAATAAATCCTATCATTTTGGTAACCAATCACCAATGGTCCACTATAAACAAGGGACCCATCAGGGGAGATCATATCAGGATAACCATAATCCTGGTATGCATACTGGTGATAATAGTCAGAGAAGGACTCATTATAATAATCACAATACAAATGCATACGCTAACAATGATTATAATGGCTATCAGAGAAATCACAATCAAAATTTACAATGGAGAAGGAGAGACAGCTATAGGGGTAATGATAGCTATAGGGGTAATGAACCCATAAACACTCATAATAATTATGCTTATAATAGTCATGGACAATCAGTTCAAAATAAAAATCTCCATATATCTACCTGGGAGAAAAAAGGTGCAAGACCAAAAGATAACCCTGAGAATAATTTTTTAGGGATAGGGACCAATCGAAACCAGGAACCACCAGAACCCCAGCAAGACAGGACAAGACAGAGGAAAAGATCTCTAGAAAGAGAACAAGAGGAAATAGAGCAGGAAAACAATTTCAGACAAACAGGAAGAATAAGAAAAGAATGAGTCAGGCCCAAAAAGATATCTTCAATTTAGCTAACATTGAGTTGGATCATAATGATATAAAACTTTTACAGAAGGGTCTCAACTTTGCACCCAAATCTAGACCCAACAAATTTGAAATGTATGTAGATTTACACAAATATGTTAGAAAGCTTACACTCCAAAGATATTTCCTGAAAAATCCTCTAAATAGAGATGCACCTAATTATAACCACATTGAATCAGGTGATCTAGGTACCCTAAATATTCTAAAAGATTTAGAAAATATGAACAATTCCATACATCCCAATAATATAAATTCTTCTTCTGTCCAGGTAGATATCCCACAAACAAACACACATGAACTTTCAAATGACTATATAGATATATTAAATTTGTCCTTACATGAAACCGAGCCCGACATACATCATTCCTCATTTAAGGCTAAATCATCGTTTAACCCAGTAGGATCCCAAGGCGAACAGTTATCCATGTTCACCAAACTAGTCCAGCAAGACCTCGAGGAACAATTCAAGAAGGAAATTAGTTTTGTTAATAAATATAATGACAACTTAACAATACAAGAAAGGAGGGCCCTCAAGAAGCTAGCAGATAATGATGAGATAATAATACGCCCCGCCGACAAGGGCGGGGGCATTGTTATCCAGAAAAGGGAGGTATATATACAGGAGGCATATAACCTTCTGAATGATACAGAAACATATAAAGCTCTTTCTAATGATCAAACAGAAACATATAACAAAGAACTTAATAAAATGTTAAATAAGGCTAAATCTGATGGAATATTGAATAGTGAAGAGTACAAATTTATCTTTACACCACAACCCAATATATCTATAATATACCACTTACCCAAAGTTCATAAAGACCCTCTAAATCCACCGGGAAGGCCGATAGTATCCGGTATTGGATCTATCTGCGACAACTTATCTAAATATGTTGATTTTTACCTACAACCTTTAGTAAAAAATACAAGAGCTTACCTAAAAGACACCACGGAGGTAATCAAAAGATTTGAGGGCATTTCATGGGAAGACAACATGGTATGGCTTACATGTGATATATCAGCCCTCTACACTTGCATTCCACACAAATTAGGGGTCCAGAAAGTCCAGGAAGAATTGATGAAATGGCAGATTCCCCATAAACATATAGAATTCCTTGTAGATAGTATCAATTTCATTTTATACCATAATTATTTTATTTTTGAGAAACAATTTTTCCTTCAAACTAGGGGCACAGCGATGGGGACAACATTTGCCCCATCATATGCTAACTTATATGTTAACGCATTTGAAAACGAATTCATCTGGGAAAACAACCCCTTTAACAGAAACATACTATGTTATGGAAGGTATATAGATGATTATATCATCCTGTGGAAGGGAGAGGTAGATCAAATAGAACATTTTATGAGTTATATTAATCAAAACAATTATAATTTAATATTCACTAAGTCATATTCAAAAATCCAAATAGAGTTTTTAGATTTAGTATTATTTAATGACAGTGGGGGTAAAATTGCAGTGAAAAACTATCGTAAGACAACAGACCGTAATAGCTTTATACAAGCAAAGAGTGCCCATAAGAAAAGCTGGATTAATAATGTCCCTTACAGCCAATTCTTACGCATCAAAAGAAACTGTACACATACAGCCGATTTTGAAACAGAAGCCCTCATATTGGAGAATAAATTCTTAGAGAAAGGGTACAATCATGAAACCATACAACTAGCTAAAAATAAAGCAGCAAATAAGGATAGAGTTTCAATTATTAATAAGAAAACAGATAATGAGGAATCTACTGAAAAACTGGGGACTAGAGTACATAATACAGTCATTAAATCACAAGCAGGTTCAATGAACCAACCCAGATTCATTACAACTTACAATGAGGGCACCAAGAAACTGGAAAATATCTTTAAAAAACATTGGCCACTATTAAAGTCAGATCCCATCCTTGGGCCACACTTAGAAAACAAACCTACTTTCACATACAAAAAAGCAAAAAGTCTGAAAAATATTTTGGCACCAAGCAAACTTAAATCTGTGAAAAAACCAAATGTAGAAAAGGCAGAAACACAATCAGTGGCAGGAAATTGGCTGAGCGAATGGAAAGGAACTATGAGATGCAACAAACCAAGATGTAACATGTGTAAGCACATCAATAGAACACCAACTTTTTCAAATAGTGAATTGACTCATACATATAACATTACATTTAGAAGTAACTGTGACTCAACATATGTAGTATACTTGCTAGAATGTGGGTGCGGCCTATTATATGTAGGCCGCACGAAACGCAAAATAAGAAGAAGAACTAATGAACATATCTATAATATAAAAGAAAAACTGCTCAAACATAGTGTACCCAGGCATTTTTCAGAGTGCCACGGTAGCAATCCAAGTTCACTTAAAATACAAGTTATAGACTGGGTACCCCCCTCCAACCCAAATAGGCTACTCGAACTAAGGAAACTGGAAACCAAGTGGATCTACAAATTAAAAACACTTCAACCTCTTGGTATGAATATAGATATTGATGTAGCTGCTTTTATCTAAAATATATATATTTTTAATAAGTTCAATAATATGAAATAGCTCTAAATAAACAATCCATGACCAGATCCTTTTTTAGAAAACATATCAAGTCATTTAAATTCCTAGATATTCTACGTTTCGTTTAAAACTCTTAGATGATACAGATATTTAATATTTTTACATATAAATTTTTAGTGTTAAAACAATTATTTATCATTTAGTTATTATAGAAATTGTTTACAATTAGGTTTGATTTTAGAATTATAAATATTAATTAATCACCATCAGCAAAAACAAATATCCAAAACATTGTTAATAAAACCAAATCTCCCCTATAGCACATCATCCCATAAAAATTAATATAGTTTTTACTTGATCACTAACACTTCGTTTTTAATCAATTTTAATACAAGATATGTATGAGCAATGTGCTCAGTTAGTTCGAACATCCATACTATATACGATAGGTCCTATTTGTGTGTGTAAGATAACTATATATTGCAAATGAACCCTTTCAATCATTAGTAACGTTTATTGAAAAGCTTCTTAAATCGTGAATATTATTCATTATTATTATTTTTTATCAAACATAGAAATGAATGTAATCTCATCTGTTTTATCAATTTAGCAATGTAACATTTCGTTATTGTTTTTATATTATTTCATTTTTTTTGTGTAATATCACTAATATGATTTTTTAACTATGCTGCTATAACCTTTGAGCACTGTCACTTTAGAACTATACGGGCATTAACACCGGCCTGATCTTGTGTAAGGAGCAATCTTACAGGAGCTCCCGCTCACACCTCTGAGCCCTGATTGGATAAGTTCAGCCTAATGTTTTGAGAATCCTGATAGGCGCTCCTATACACACCTCCGAATTCTGATTGGATTATCCGGACCTAAAAAGGAAGAGCGCCCATTCCAACGTATCCGTTTTATCCCTCTTGAAGAAGCCCGGCCGCTGACCGGGGGAAACGCGTCAGGGTATTGAACTGACAATTCAGGTTGGACACAGAGGTCTCGGTATCCTGCACCCACAACAGCCACAGGACTTGCTGACAAGGTATCCGGACTTACCTGCCAGTTACATCCAGTGTAGCAGCGCTCGGCATTTACAAACAAGCCGGCTGTGGGAAGCATTAAGATCTGTACCACCTATGATCCTCCTAATTGCAGCAAATTCATTTTAATCTTGTAAGTGCATATATGTATGTGTAATATATTATGTCATTAAACGCTTTCACTTGAGTCCTGCCTTTTGCGCCATCTTTTCTCTTTACATAGACAATGAGGTAAGAGTATTAGGGAAGGGTCTATATTTTAGTCCATCAAATTCACACAATCTTTTTAATCTGTTTGTTGATATTAACCGTTTCACGCAAAAACTTACCATGCAAAAATATTTTGCTGAAAAGAAATTAAAGGAAACTTCTTATTGCGCTATTTTAACCCTAATCTAATTAGTTATGAAACAGATGGTCTGATTGAACATCTAAGTAATGGTTTCGTGCAAAGTAAATTTAGAAATAGATCAAACTTCAATCCCATTATCTCTAATAATACATATATTGAGATTTTTAAAGAACTGGTGATTGAAGAATTTGAATCTATCCCTAAAAATAATAAACACAGAAATCTATTCCCCAATGAAATAAGAGCACTCAACATCCTGAAAAATTACGCTCAACCGGTTATACGCCAGGCGGATGAAGGGGGTGGAATCGTCCTACATGATTATGGTGATTACCTTAAAGAAGCTAAAAAGATCTTGAGTGATGAATCTTATTATGTACTCCTGGGGGGTGATCCCACTGCCGAATATCTTAAAACCCTAACAGGACTTATAAATTTTGCATTTCATGAAGGAATAGTATCTAAACAGGAGAGAGAACTTTTAATTCCAAGGGATCCTGAATGTGCCTTCTATTATCACCTACCCAAGATCCATAAGGACTTGTTGAATCCACCTGGTAGGCCGATAATAGCGGACATAGGCAGTTTGACAGACAATATTTCTGCTTATATTGACTTTTACCTACAAAAATATATGGTAGGATTAGAGTCTTACATTACATTAGAGTCTTCCTCGAATCTTCTTAAGAAATTGGATAACATGGTAATTACAGGTAGTCCATTGTGGATTACCTGTGATGTAACATCATTGTATTCCAATATCCTCCATCATCTGGGGATAGACGCTGTATCCCAGATTTTGGTATATTCCCCCCTTCAAAAGCAGTTTATTTTACAATTAATTTCATTTATTTTAAAACATAACTACTTTTTATTTCAAGATAAAAAAAAATTACAAGTCAAGGGAACTGCCATGGGTACTAGGTTCGCCCCTACTTTCGTGAATCTCTTTATGGGACATTTTGAACAACATTACATACATCAGATGCACAGAGGGGATGGAAGACGTGCCTTGACGTTGCCACTCTGTCCTACGGGCGACTGTGAAGGTCCCGTGCCGTCTGGTCTGGCACTCCGGTTGTTTCGCAAAATCTGGTGAGAGGCTATTCATTAGAGACTTTGGGTCTCCCTTTGCCACCTCTGTTTAAGATTTTACTGCTCTATGTGGCACCTCGATTACATATATCAATCTAGATTTGGGGCGAACCTGGTATTCTATGGTAGAAAATTATTGAGAGGGGCTACTTACGAGCAAGGGCAGAGAATAGAGACGAATACTTCAAAACCAAAAAAGAAAGAAGATGTACTCCCTAATAAACCAACATTAAGATTACCCAATATAATTCTAACCATTTATTAATTCGCCAAATTCTTGACAAACATTGGAGGATACTCAAAAGGAACCACATTCTAAACGAACGAATAGGGGAGAAGGCTACCGAAATGTTTAAAAGAGCACCTAACCTCAAAAACATTCTAGCACCAAGTAGAATTGTTAAAGAAGTCAAGAATACAAATCCAATCGGAAATAATAAGGCCCAGAAACAAAACCAGATTCTGGTCTCTAGTATTCCTCGAGTGATACCCGGCAATAAGCCCAAAAGGGGAGCTTTTAAATGTAATATTAAAAACTGTAAAATGTGCCATTATATAGGCCATAAACAGAATAACTTTAAGTCTTTTGTGACTGGTAAAAGTTACCCCATTAGGGGTGTCTTGACATGTGCGTCACACTATGTGATTTATATGTTAACCTGCATTTGGGGGGTTAAATACATTGGTCTGAACACTCGCGCAGTATATTGAAAAACAAAAAATCACATAGTGTCATCAAACATTGCCACAATAAACACAATGGGAATCCTGATTGCTATACCATTACTCCTGTTGAACACATACCTCCATCTTATCTATATAAAAGGTTTATGAGACTCCGACAGAGGGAGACATATTGGATACACAAATTGAAAACCCTTTCTCCCTTGGGTCTCAATATGAATATTGATTTGGCAGCCTTTTAGAAAGATAAAAAAAAAATAAAAAAAATAACCTGGTGACAAATACTCGTCACCACTCAAGGGGGCACAATAAAAAAAAATTAGCCAAACTAAATATAAGATAAAATACGAATGAACAATAGAAAAGAAAAATAGTAAGGCTTGGAATATACCAAATGTGGGAGGACAATTGTTATGACACAAACAAGACTCTTTAACTTATCAGTCATATGGATGATCAGTTGCTGTTAATGCTGTCCTTTCTTGGACCTGCAACCAGTTCTTTCTTGTCCTCCAGTGACGGCTGCTCCTTCCCAAACCGATATAATGGTGATACAGATCTGTGGGAATACACAAAACAGAAGGGCGCCTTCTAGTGTAATATAGTAGGAACTATATACAAAGGAACATGAAAATTCCTTTTGGAAAGATCAACAAGATTGTCCGATATTACCCTCCCTCTGCCGAACAAGTCCAATAGTCTGATTAAAAAATAACATATGTATTCACCTTACATTTTTTGCCATATCAATTCTTATTACATTAGTATTTTTTATCAATTGTCACCATATTTGTTTTTGAGGATTATTATATAGGTTATTAATTTCTAATAATAGACTGCTATTATATATATATATATATATATATATATATATATATATATATATTCACATAGATTTGGGAAATTTGAGGTTATAAACTTTATATTTTCATTTCATTTTTTATACAGAGAATTATTATATATTTTTTTGATTTATTATATTGACTTTAGTAATGTATTAATTCTTGTCTAATTTTTATTATTATCTAGTATTCAGTATTCACAGGGTTATTCTCATATGGAATGTACATTAGATTGTGAGCCTCTGCATTATATTATTATTTTATTACATATTATATTATTGTGGTGGTTGGGTGGGCAGATTATAGTGTTATCGAGTCTATATATATATATTTTTTATATTTGGGCAATTCATCTGGATAGCTATGGTTGATGATGTTGACAGATAGAGTTTTTTCCTTAATCAAATTAGTGGACTGTTATACATTTCTTTTCGGCTAGATCAGCTAAAGATCTTTTTTAATACTTAATCTTTAATTTTTCATTTGTTTAAAGTGAAGTATTGGTTATGACCACGCAGCCATCATAGTATCTAATGATTAGTTATGTGCCTCGGAGGGTAACAGTGGGTGAGATAAGTTCACTGGAGTGTACTCTCTGAATCTCAAATCGTGTCTATATGTTCGAACTTGTTGGCGCATGATGCATTATTTTGCAATTGATTATGTTATTGGATCTAATGGGAAGATACTGGTATGTCACACACAATTGTGTGATTGGTTCCCATGTCGGCCTCCGGGTCTAATATCGGTAGGTGGGTGTATTTTTTGAATACAGATTGGCTATCATCATTACACCTCTCACTACGATTGCGGGTTCAGTGGTATATGGATGCCGAATGGGAAACCAATGAAGTGTGACTTCTCATGGGTGTGTCAATATACACACGTGTGATTGGTCAGTTAGTTGTATATTTGGAGCAAGTTTTAATGAGCACATTATAGCCTGATGAAACAGCGGTCACGCTGAGAAACGCGTTGCTTTGTTCTCTATGCACTTTTTATATTGTTTTTAATAAAAGCCTTTTTATACACCTTGCTCCTGTTGAATATTGGATATTTGGGGTCAAGTCTAGTATCGGTGGATGTTTGAACCGAATTTGGGCTTCTATCCTTTTCCTGCAATCCTTGGGAGAACGTGTTCCTGTCTCACTCTGCATATACGAGTCAGCTGAGTGGCTCCAAAGTCTCAGTCTGCTGAATATTGCACTGGATGTGCACCTTGGTTTGTGAGTATATTTGAAATACATAAACTTGTCTTCTCTTTGGTCCCTCTAGTATCACACTAGGCGCCTCTATTTCTCATCCCATTTTTTAAGATTTGGTTCATGCTTTAGTTGGTGCCTGAAATGTCCCTCCCCAATGTAGGTAGGCCAGAACAGCTTTGAAACAATTAGTATCCTCTCCCTGAGCAGAGTTAAACTCTGCTGCAGATCTGGTGGCACTGATGACCTCTTGTGGTTCTGGGAAGTTAGCATCTCAATTACCACCATTCTAGTTTACTTGACGGTTTATAGTTAAATTATTGTGTTAGAAATAAAGGTGACCACCAATGGTCTTATTTATCCCAAATATGGCTATGTGTGAGTTATTAAAATGGAGGGTATACGTTAACTGAGGTATCTCTTCAACTGGTAGTGACTTCAATAAGCCTTTAATCCCTTGTGATAGTAAAAAAGCCCTTAAAGGGCTTTTAGCATCCTAAGTGTTAAGGCTGGGAGGGATTGATATAGGAGAAGATGGAGTAGCTAGATGATGCAACAATATTGAAATTATAAGGCCTCTTCAATGGTCCCTGATATAAAGCTGTGAAGTTTGCCAACCCTGTCTCCCTAGATTGTTGGATGGTGGCTTGAGTGTTCTGCCTCTCATAGCAGAGATAGGGTTAGTTGATCTTTCTAAGTCCATGGCTTTTAGCTTATAACCTGCTTTCATGAATAGCTGGTTTGAACGGCTTGGTGGTTATGGAGCTTCTTGGGTGGAAAGTCAAGTTTACCCCATTGCGGAGGGAGGTCACGGCTTTGGGAGTATGGAAAGGAAGAACAAGGGGTGATGAGAGGAGGAGAATGCTTAAAGGGACATTAAACCCCCCAAAAAATATTTAATGATTCAGTTAGAGAATACAATTTTAAACAACTTTCCAATTTACTTCTATTATCTAATTTGCTTCATTTTCAGATATCCTTTGTTGAAGAAATAGCAATGCACATGGGTGAGCCAATCACACGAGGCATCTATGTGCCGCCACCAATCAGCAGCTACTGAGCCTATCTAGATATGCTTTTTAGCAAAGGATATAAAGATAATGAAGGATATTAGATAATAGAAGTAAATTAGAAAGATGTTTAAAATTGCATGCCTTTTCTAAATCATGAAAGAAAAAATATGGATTAATGTCCCTTTAAGGTGGTGCCTGAAGTGCTCCTTTTTTTATGTAGATAGGTCTGATGAGCCGCTGAACTCTTGTGATTCTGGGTAATTAGCATCTCAAATGCTGCCATTCTAGTTTATTTGTTGTTTTATGGTTATTATAACTATTATAAATTATTATATACCTACAGTCTTTGGCTCACCCATGTGTTCAGTTAGTAATCAGTACTGCATTGCTGCTCCTTCAACAAATTATGCAAAGACAATGAAGCAAATTTGATAAAATAAGTAAACTGGAAAGTAGTTTAAAAACATAAATGATTCCTTAATTCATTACTGTTGGGAATTCAGAACCTGGCCAACAGGAGGAGGCAAAGACACCCCAGCCAAAGGCTTAAATACCTCCCCCCCCTCCAACTTCCCTCATCAGACAGTAGGAGAAACATCAGGGTATAAATGGTGCCGGAAGATTAATTAAATTTAGGTCCGCCCATCGGAAATACAGGCGGGAGCCGTGGACTCACCTCCCCTCGATGGAAATGAAATTATCAGGTAAGCATACTTTATATTTTCCATCTAAAGGGTTAGGAGAGTCCACGGCTTCATTCATTACTATTGGGAACATATACCCAAGCTCTAGAGGACACTGAATGAAACTGTGAGGGTAAAAGGCGGACCCTAGTCTGAGGGCTCCACAGCCTGCAAGAGCTTTCTCCCAAACACAGCATCCGCAGAAGCAAAAACTTAAAATTTGTAAATTTTGTAAAAGGAGAAATGAACCCAAATGGTACAGCACTAACTACCCTTCTGCCTTCTTCTCCTCTAGCTCAACAAACAAACACAATGGAGTTGGTATCTTATTCAAACGCACTACCCCTTTCAACCTCCTTCATGAAGAATAAGATCCTGACGGTCGCTTTCTAATCTTAGTAGCTACTATCCATAACAGACCAGTAACTCTAGCAAACATGTACTTCCCTAACACTGGACAAAATAAATGTATCACTACCTTGTATAACAAACTATTAGAACTTCAGCAAGGGGTCCTGATTAGAGGGGGCAACTTTAAACTCCCTCTAGACTCACACCTTGATACCTTTAAAGGCACTACCTCTGTCCCTAAAAAGATAATAAAACAATGCAATCATACATTAGAAAGATTAGCTGTAGATCATATACGGCACATTTTTAATCTAGTAACAATAACAGATTTAGAGTGGTAGGATAATCCTTGCAAAAGTCACATCGATTTACTCCAATGTGTCCCACTGCCACTTATTCATTCACTCACTACCCAGACAGTTTTCCCTGGAACTTAATTCAATACCCAGGATGGTACTCTTGGTACTTGTTTACCGTGTTCCGGATGCCGTTCTCCAATACATGTCCTTATTCGCTTGAGTGCTACGGTGCAGAGGGACTCCGTATCCTTGTGGTCTGCAAACAGTTGCTTCTCCCTCTCACCCTTCTCAGCAATCAACAATCAGTACGCGGCAATCCGGACTCCCAGGCGCTCCAATAACGTCACTTTTAGGGGGAGAAGTGTAACCTTGTAGCAGGGCAGGGTGGCGGTCCGCTGTAAGGAGGTGTGGATCGACTGGAAAATAATACACTGAAGAAGAAATGTGATCCACACCTTCCAGTTAGTAAAAAAGCTCAATTTTATTGATATCCTTTTAAAACGACGAAGGAAGCTCCAATGCAATCACAGAGTGGGCGCAGCACTTGGCATTTTCAATCCACCTAAACAGGATTATACCTTCTTCTTTCACACCCACAACTCTTATTCCAGACTCGACTATTTTTTCTCAGACCAATCCACCCTAGACCTGGTGTCAAACATCACAATTTTACCTATAACATGGTCAGACCATGCACCCGTTGCCTGTCACCTTAACTGGCCCTCAGCCCCTGACAGTCCATTCCTCTGAAAATTAGACCATTTTTTGCTCTCAGACCCGCTTATAAAAATAGATGTAGAAAAGCACTCTTAGAATACCTTGCCCTTAACAATGACCCTGACTTACAACAACACACAATCTGGGAAGCACACAAATGTGTGATAAGTGGCTTACTTATAAACAAAAGGCTAAACAGGCTAAACAAGCAATAATCAAATACACCTCCTTACTGGAGACTCTCCACACTCTGGAACAGCAGCATAAAAAAATCCCTGTCAAACATTATCAACCTAACCCAATTGCTTCAAGCTAGAACTGATATCAATAATTTGCTCTCCTTAGAACACCAAAAGACAGCTATAAAACTACTCCAAAAGTATTACGTACACGGAGACAAACCAGGCAAACTTCTTGCCAGAGCACTCAAAAAGAAACAACAACAAACACACATTAACTGAAACAATACAGGACAAGCATGACAACACCCATGCGGATAGCCCCAACAAAGCCAAGGTCTTCCGTGACTACTACCACGGAATATACAACCTACAAACTACCACACACTTCTCAAAAAACACTACCGAACAACCCCCAAACCCTCTGGGCACAGATCCCCCCTTCAATGCTAACAGCTTTTATCACTCTAATATCTAGAGAACGCTTGGCCTATCTCACTCCTTAATTGTGATGTCAAAATCTTTGCCAAGGTCCTGGCTAACCGGTTAAACAAATATCTGCCCAAATTAGTCTCACCTGACCATGTGGGCTTTGTCCCTGGTTGAGAGGCCAGGGATAACACTGCCCTTCTCATAGAATACGCCCAAACTCAGCGTATACCACTGGTCTTAGTCTCTACAGATGCAGAAAAGGCCTTTGACAGGGTTAACTGGGCCTTCCTGAAGGCCGCACTATAAAAATGTGATTCGGCCAGCCCTACATTAACAATGTTATTTTCCTTATACACCACCCCATCTGGAAAAATTAGGGTTAACAATATACTTTCACCCCCTTTCAGAATAACTAACGGCACTCGCAAAGGGTGTCCCTTGTCCCCTTTCCTTTTTGCCCTGACTATAGAAGTTCTAGCCCAAAACAATTGAGAAAACAAACAAATCACAGGTTTGAGGAATGGTGACCAAGACTTTAAAATATCTCTTTATGTGGACGACGTTCTACTGATCCTCACTGACACCTAAACAACATTGCCGATGGTCCGAATTACTAAACGTTACCTTACCACAGAAAGAACTTTGAGCCCTCTCCCAAATATGCCACCTGAAATTCAAAACAGACAAACTCAAATACCTTGGCATATACTTGACAGCATCCTGACTCCCTCTGACAGCAACTATGCCCTTCTGTTAAGTAGTATTTCCCTTTACCTTTCATCTTGAAAGAATAAACCAATCTCCTGGCTAGGCAGAATTGGCATCCTCAAAATGACCATCTTACCCAGAATTTTATATTACTTACAGACAATGCCCATCCATTTGCCCCCTCATTTCTTATCATGTCTCCAAAACATCATGGAGACGTTTATGTGGATACACATTAAACCCTTCATACCCAGGACTACCCTCTATCTTCCTAAGGAACATGGAGGTTTGGGCTTTCCTAGCATCTCACTCTATCAGGAAGCTATAACCACCCAACACCAAATAAAATGGAGTTCAAACTCCAAAGACAAGCTGTGGGTTGAGCTGGACAGGATCCTCCTGCAAGTTTCCAACCTAGGCGCCCTGGGTTGGCTGCCATCTAGGACCCGACCTATCTCTATAACCAACTACCTTTGGTCTGCACACTAGGATAACATTCTCCAAGAGCACCCTCACATTTCATTAAACCCTTCCCCACTAACCCCAGTCACTGATATCCCCTTCTCTCTTAATTTTCTCCATATGAGTGAAAAACAATTAGAGCAAGTGACTTTTCAAAGACTGATAACCAAAGTCAAACTCAAAGCCTTAATAGACCTCATGAACGCAGGCATACCTTTCACCTGGTACTCATATAACCAACTGCAAATATACCTGGATTCTCACAAACAATGCAAACTTAGAAACAGAGCTCCCACCTTTTTGGAAACTTTGTGCTTGCTACACACCTTCCCAAAATATCTAATTTCAATCAACTAGCATTTACTACTACTCCCCAAGGATGCTTCCCTCCCAAGCTTCACTAAGTTCTGGAATAGGGAAGTGACAATGACTGGGGTAAAATATTCTGCACACATGCTAAAGCATCCATATAAGCCAGGGTTCTTGAAACCAACTATAAATTCCTCTCTAGATGGTACTACACACCAGATAGACTAAAGAGAATGTTAAAGAATGTAGATGATAAATGTTGGAGGGACTCCATATTTGGTGGGACCGTACATTCATAAAACCATTTTGGCAAAAGATCCTGAATATAGCCAACACCAAATAAAGTATCACTGTACCCAGAACCCCTAAGCTTTTGCTCTTACACAATCTACCTATTTACAACAACAGACCTAAAAAACTCCTACTGCTCATATTGCTCAACCATGCAAAATCGCTTATCCTTAAATACTGGAAGACTTCGACCATCCCCACACATGCTGAATGGATAGCCCAAGTAGATAGACACCTACAAATGAAGAGGTTCCCATACCTTAGGGAAGAGAATATTGAGGCACACAAATGAATGCTCAAGCTCTGGAACCCACCACAACCGTACAGTGTGTAACTCACCTACATTAACCCTTCTTCCCTTTCTTTACATAATCCCTTGCCCTCCTCCCCACCCTCACACCCCTTTTTTTCTCTCCTTGCCTCTTTTTTATTCCTCTGTGCTCACTCCCTTCCCTTTCCAAACTCAATCCCAACACTACCACATATACCCATCCCCCTTCCCTTTCCAAATATTTTTTTAATGTATATTTCTGGGCACTAATGTTTTCACTTCCCCAATTGCTTCCATGTTGTATTATGCTTTATACAATGCGTTTAGAATTATTTGACAGTCTATTGAAATGCACCACAAACTTTTTTATTCCTCCAAGAAACTTTATTTTCCCACATTAACGTTACAATGACTAAAGAGTGAAGACCATCCAAGCTGCAAGGCGCACAATGCTTGGACATAGGACTCATAGCTGCTCCGGTTCCTAATTCTTGGACATACCTACGTGTCCTCTTGCCAAGTATTGCATCACACACATTGGAGGACAATTATATTCCTGAATCTTATGTCAAATGTGCTCTTCTTCTTTTGTATTCATGAAGTTTTGTACACATAACTTTATTTTAATACAGTTTTGTTGAAATTGAATATATATATATATATATATATATATATATATATAAGATTAAGATGCTAAAACACAAAAATGTCATTTAAACTAAGAATAATAAAAAAAGCAAAGGACATCCCTAATATGCAGAGATGGAACATATAGTGAGTATAAAAATTTACTAAAAATACGTAGAGTTTTAATGAATACTACATACACTAAACGCAATGTAATATAATTTATAAAATGGATAATATTAAAAGGAGAGGTCTTATTAATAAATTAATGTAACATATAATTATTATTAAAAGGGTCTATTATGCACCTTAATATACATTCATGATAATAATAACATATACAGAGGACGCACATAAAGTGTCAAGATACAACATATGCTAATATATAGAGACACAGATATGATGTATACTGAGTATTGTATGGTGTGTTTATTGTTAATAGTATAATATAGTACAATGTAGATGTTCTGTATCATTATATTGCTCATTCACTCTCGGATACTGTGAATCATTATACAGAGCTAATAAGTACAACATTTCTGTATCACTATATAATGCAGAGTTATTGTATGAGCCACAGATAAGCCAGATGTGATGATGTCACAATACCACAGAGCATGAGTAACGATGCCACAATACCACAGAGCCTGAGTGATGAAGTCACAATGCTATATTGACATCACACATTGTATTATCCCAGCTGCAGACACTCAGAGCTCTCAGTTTCAGTGCGAGTAGATTTGAGCGAGTATGGATTGCTTATCCTTTGTGATATTTTTCTTGTTGGTTTCGTACCAACCAGTTTTGGCAGCACCTGTGAGCGCCCTGCAAGGTAATTACACAATTACACAATTTGTTACTTCTTTACTAATGACTTTAGTTTGTTACTGACAATCTCTTCCTATAGTTAGTACTATCTGACCTCTGTAGCATGGGGGGGGGTGTGTAAATAAGGGTACTCAAGGATTTATTTTATTGGTTTTTATTTGATTTCCCTAATTTTATCATTTTTATGATTCTTTATAATCTTGAAAGCTATTTAAGTGACCACATTTTTTATAATGCTTCCTGTATGCACTACTTAATGCACAGGATTTTTTTTATATTATTACAGCCATTTTGTGTGCAGGTAATTAAATATCTCCAGCCCATGGCTCAATATCAGACCTTGACAAACTCACAAGGTCTCCAGTAATAATAATATGTCCCATGCAGACCTGATAGTGACCACTGAACTGATAAAATGGCACAAACAAATGAGCAACAGCACTATGTGTATTGTGTTGTTTTATACCAAGTGACAATATCACACACACAGTGGTCATGTGACAGCTACATGCCACGCACATTGTCTGCTAATTTCTTTATTACTGTCTCACGGTCATAAATGCTTAAAAAATAATCACTTGTGTTTTCTTTGCACACACAGGGTTGCGCCAGGGTGAAGATACAACAGAAAGTTCTGTGGTTGTCTTCAAAATAACCGAAATCTCAGTTCCACACCAGCCATTTTCTCTTCATCTATCCTTCATAGAACACACCCAGTTAATGGCCATCAGTGGCTTTGGCATCCTACTGATAGCAATATTTGTAGTGTGTGCACTTTATAAGCGCATTAGTGAATGCATAAAGAAAAAACCCACTGATGTAGAAAATCCCATAGAGAGTGAAAGAAAAAGAAAAAGAAAGATCCGTAAGAAAAAGAGAAAGAAGGAAAAGAAAGAGAAATGCAGAGGGGAGGAAAGTGTATCAGAGACAGGCTCAGAAAAGATGTCAGGGTCTGAAAAACAAATACAAGAGAAAGTGGATAAAGCTGTACAGAAGGTGGAGACAGAAGATAAAGCTGTACAGACAGAAGATACAGAGGAGTGAGATCCAGAGGAAAGGACAAGATGGTGGAAACGCCTCACATTTCTCTGGGATGCAGATAATAACGTTATAAATAAAGTAATACGGATCAGATATAATGTTGTCTATTGTAATGAATTATTCCAATAAAAATAGTTACTGATATCTCAAAAAAACTAAAAACTTCCAGGCCGCATCTAGAAAGGAGCATTCTTGGGACTCTTCTATGTTGCCCCTGTTGGGCAAGTTGTTCCTTTTGCTGTAAGTTACAACGGTGACTCCTGTGTCTTCTAGAAGTGTGGCTGCCAGAATAAACAGCAAAACTTCCATGATTATATTTCAAGCAGAAAACAGAAATAAATAAATTAGTTTGTCTGTGTACCTTTGTACACCTCCTTTGTTATCAGAAACTGTGTTTCAGTGTTTACTAATCCTCTACTGTTTCCTAGGTTTATACTCAAAAACAAAATGGAATAGGGGCGCCCTTGAGATCACACAATGTTACACAATAAGTAAAATTATACTATAGTAAATCTGAGATAGATTAATTATATAAATATATGTCAGAACACAATGACAGTAGGATTTTCTTATAACACTAGTAGGAGTTACCATATATTAATTCACTTATGAGAGTTCCTAGAACTGATGTTAACCAAATTGTCTGATATTTGAATAAAACTAAATATTCAGATATAACCCAATAATGATAGATATTATTAAAGGTACAAAAATTAATAAACAGTCCTTTTGTAGATAAATCTTGAGGATTAAATACAGAGGCAGCAATCTGTGATGGTCCTGGCCGGGATCCAGATACAGCAATCTAGAACAACAAACAGAAACAGCCCGATGATGGATTTCTTCAGTGCCACATGGCCCAATATTGTAGGTTCCAGATGATAATATATATGATAAATAAATGCACTCACATATATTAAAGCACCTCAGATGGTGCTAATGACACAGTCTGGGATCTATAACAGTCACCCAGCAGACCGACCTCCTGGGATAGTACAGAATCTGTATAGAGAAATATAAAAACACAAAGGAGAAACGCGTCGCAATTATTTTAACTTTTTATTAAAGTGATTTTAACTTTTTTCAAAACACTTGCTGCCTGAGTTTTGGTTATTTTTGAGGACCTTATTGGCCTATAGAAAAGTCAGGACTGCTGTATCCTGTATGCCTTGGTATTAAGTCTGTTGGGTGACTGAATTGATCCCAGCTTGCCTCTTTAGCATCACTGGAGATGCTACACCAAATGTGAGTTTAAACTTCTTATCTTTTTGGTTGCTTACAACTCAAGCCAAACAATACTAAGCCATATAGGCTCTTTGTTTTTTTATATTTCTCTATACAGATTCTGTACTAGCCCAGGAGGTCGGTCTGCTGGGTGACTGTTATAGATCCCAGACTGTGTCATTAGCACCATCTGAGGTGCTTTAATATATGTGAGTGCATTTATTTATCATATATATTATCATCTGGAACCTACACTATTGGGCCATGTGGCGCATCTGTTTCTGTTTGTTGTTTCCTATGTTGTTCAACTTGTGAGGCCAGAAGTGCTGAATGAGCAATTGCCACCCGGCATGGTTGTAGACATAAATATAAGACAAAAAAGTGTGATAAATATGAAATGTTGATTGGATTTGGCCCAATGCGGATGGAAAAAAACTTAAATTGATCAAAATACAGTACAGAGTATTAAAGTTTCCATTATTTTAATAGGGTAGACATTATCTTAAATTACATATGTCAAGTTTGCATGTATTTATAACACCCAAAATGCATATTGGAGCTTTGATAAATGGGGCCATACTGTTTCCAGTGAGTAATTTAGTCATACCCATACAAACTGGATTACTATGCATGGGTTATCAATAGGGTTGCACCGATACCGATACTAGTATCAGTGCTGATACCAAGTATTTGCATGAGAACTTGTACTCGTGCAAATGCACCAATACTTCAACCGATACCTCCAATTCCTACCCATATGCCATCTTGTGGCGTTTTTCAAACTGTATGTTCCCATTTCATTTTAAGCTGGAATGGAGACTTAACTAAAAATTGTTCACTTCTGTTCTGCCAATACAAATTGCTGTTATTTGTATTATTTTACGTCAGAGCAGTGCTTTAAAAGCTGCTACTTTACAGCTGGAAGCCTCTCATCTTGCACAATTATGCTCAAAATATACTGTACTCTGAGGAACACCCTTAGCCAGGGCTGGACTGGGAATAAAAAGCAGCCCTGGAAAAATATTAAGACCAGCCCTATTTTCTGTTGAGTCAGTAGAATACAAATGCCCCATTTTTCTCAAAGGGGATTATTGGGATACTCCTTCCTCAATATTATTTTCAGAATTAAATTATACGACTTTGTATTATGTACAAGTGTCAGATTTATCAGTTATATAGGCACCCTACAACCCAATTGCATCCAGTAATCACCCCTTTAAATTGTAGCTTTCCAGTGCCAGCTGCTGCAGCTGTTTTTTATTGTTGTTGTAATAATTTTATTTATAAACATATTCTATGAACTTTGTGACAACAAGCGCATAAAACTGTTTTATTATTTCAAAATGTCTTTTGAGATACAGTTCATAATTATAAAGAAGCTATCTTAAAGGGACAGTATACACTCATTTTCATATAACTGCATGTAATAAACACTACTATAGAGGTGGAGCCAACTGTGGATCAGAGAAGAGGCATTTACACAGAGCTCTGCAAAAAATATATAGAAAAGCATTATCTAAGACCTTCAAAATACTACAAAGTAAAGTAAAAAGCCTTGATATATTATCAGGACTACATCAAGATACTCCGGTGCCAACTATCTAAGATATAAAGTGTATTGGGAGTGACTGGCACAGAAACGCCTGCTAGGGCACCAGGAAGAACCGCGGCTTCGGCCTGCTATTGAAGAGAGAGCTTTGATGAACAGCTACTGAGGCCTCGGGCACAGTATTCCTAAGCAGCACCCAATGCATCTCTGTGCACGGGGGAAACAATAAGTGGAGTTCCAAAAGTGGTTACATAGGGTCTGCCGTGGCCTGTACTAAACATGGAGGAACCCCACGCGACTCTACTAACCCTTTTCCAGGACTATGATAAGTGGCTGATGGGTAGACTAGATCGTCTTTTAATAGCTATTGATCCCCAGTATGTAGAGATGATGGAAGCTAAACCATGTGGGATTCAGCCTGCAGACGGAACCACGAATCAGGACCTTATGCAGACCCACACTGAGGCCTGCTTAGTACCAACCGCTGTAGTGCCCGGCTGGGCAGAGACCATGCCGGGATTTGAAAGACGCCGATGTCCATCACCTGACTCCGCCATGGGACGCAAAGAGCGGAAACCTTCAACGCTCGATACCGCAGAAACACCTGTGAGATTTGGAGTCAGGGTCACAGATGCTGCTGTGAGTTCGGCTGGAACTAAGAAGCGGCTATCGGGTTTGGGAACCCTTCTGGCTCAGGCTGCTATGATCTGGAACCCTGGGGGATTTCCCCCTGCTGGAACGCTGTTTTCTGCGAGTAAGGGTTTAATAACGGAGAACGCTACGCTGCATACACTGGGTCAATTTGAACACACCAGATTGCTGGATTTTGGAAGCTGTAATGCATGCGACTCCTGTTGGTTGCTTTCCCAGGGCTGGACTCTCTCTATGTCACCAGACTTATCACAGTGTACCTTTGCAGTCTGTGGAGTGGGGTAATCACAATTCCCATTAACTGTGTAGCTGACAGTAGCTCTTTCAATCCCCCCTAATCCCGCAGGAACCTATGTCTGCTATGACGCTTTGAGACTGATTGTGGCCCAGCCATTACTGCAAAAAGATTACTAGGAACTATTCACTCATTAGATATAGATTACTTCTCTAGCACAATTATTGGGGCTTGCATTCCTTTTGAAATACTTAGCACAGTCTTGTATAACTAGTTTCTTCATGGTAGAATGTTTGTTTCAGTTTATTCTCACTTTCAGGATGGGGTTACGAGGCACCGATATTCGCCCAGCAAGGAGTTTTTATGGGTTTTAAACTACTTTGATATGAACTTTTCTGAAGAAGGGACTATGGCTATGTATATAATTTCTTTAACATGTTAAAGTGTCTATTACTCTGTTCTACATTCTCAGTATATTGCAGGGCCCAGGATAGCCTACAGTAAGATTGTAATATTTTTCATTCCTAAGCAATACCGTATAAGCTCCTAATTGTATTTTTTAGTACTGTATATGGCATAGCTGTCTGTGTGTCCTTTACTTTTCCTTCTCTTATGGGAAGCTACCTGTGGCTGTATGAATGGGCTATTTCTCTCTCATGTGGAATGATGTATGAATGCATTTTTGCCGGCTAAATGTGCGAGCTAAGTTGAGTATTCTTGGCTTCAGTGTTTGACCTCTCCCATGCTTGATACTGACAATTTAGGAGTGTATAATAATCCATCTATATGCTGTGTGTGAATTAATCCGGTTAATTATATTGTATTAATGGATGGATAATAAGCCCAGCATACTTGGAGTCTCTATTGTGTTCATTTTGAGAATTTCTAACTTCTCGACTCCCCCCCCCCCCCTATTTTTGTGTGGTACGGGATAGTTAGCTTATCCTCCATACTCTCATATGGCAGAGTTAAGTAGTCTCTGCCCTGTCCATAGAGCCTTTGTTTTCGTTTGTCTCGGTGTAAGTGTAAAAAAGACTCTCCGGATCTTACTACTGAAAGGTTCAGCATGACCGTTCTACTGTGTTTCATTATCTGCAGTTTGTCCATCTCGTCAGACCTGATAGAACTGTTTGCTTACATATATTGTTAATGCATGTGCTTGGATTTGTGATATGGTGATTGAGGTTCAAGAATTGTAAATGCGGTCAATAGACTTGTTTTCTCAGGTACTTCTGGGAGCTAGATCCTGTTGATAGGCCTAGTTGGTTTAGATAGCTAGGCGGTAACTGGTTAGATATGGATGTCATAGAAGGCACCTCCACTTCTTAACTGTAAGTTTTTTCGCCGGATCCATCTAGAGTATAGCCTCAGATTAAACTAATAACTACTAGCTGTAGTATATTCTATAGTGACTAGCATCTAGGTAGATATAATTATTTAATTGCCCCAGGGGACCTCTGAGTCATGTATTGCTGATTACCTCCTATAACACACTAGCTTATCAATCCTTTGGACCTGTGACCTCTATTTTTAGTTTGTCTGATCCTGTGTTAAGCATAACTATCTAAACAGCCTTATTCCTATACATATTGAGACTCAGAGTTTTTGGTTGCAAATCTTGCATTTTAAATCTTGCATTTTCCTTCTTGCTGACACAGTGGTGACTATTTTTTATAGCTCATGTTGGTATGCTGATTGTTATTACCTCTTACAATATATGTTATGTTCACCTAAAAATGTATAACATTTATACGCTGCTCAATTAAGAGTAGATTAAGTATACAACCCTTCTAATTTATACTCAAGGATGAGGACTCTCTGGAGTCTCATGACATGTCTTCAGATAAGCCCCAGCTACCAGATCCCATGAGTGGATCTCAATTATATAGAAGACACTAGCGACCTTAATCATTAAAATAGAGGCATTGATGAAGGGTAATATTGTACTTTGATTAATACTTTGTCTGTTATAGTGTTGTTTGTGACTGTAGACCTTCATTGTTGCTCTTGGGATGTTACCCTCCATTCTGTGACTGTTGTACCTGTTTGTTTTTGCCTCAATAAAAATATTTAAAAAAAAAATAAACACTACTATAAAGAATAAAATGCACAGATACTGATATAAAAATCTAGTATAAAACTGTTTAAAAACTTACTTAGAAACTCTTAGTTTAGCTCGGTTGAAAAGGTAGCTGGAAAGCCCACTGCAAGTGGGAAATAAGACCCTCCCCCTTCTTTTGCATATGAAAAGACCCTTTACACAAACAGGAGCAAGCTGGAGATGGTAGCTGACGGAATTCACATAAAACTTAAAACAACTTGATGGGCTATATAAATAGATCATCTACAAAACATTTATGCAAAGAAAAAATGAGTGTATAATGTCCCTTTAAATCATTAGTCTGTATTGTGCTTGGTAAACTGTCATGACATTAAAAAAGTATCGGTAATTGGTATCGGGGAGTATTTGAAAAAAAGTATCAGTACTTGTACTCGGTCTTAAAAAAATGGTATCGGTGCAACCCTAATTATAACTATTGTGTTATAAATAAAGTTTATTTATTAAAAGGGTATTAGTTAACTAGGGTATCTATTCAACTGGTAGCGAGCTCTTATTTCGTGAACATAAATAAGTTTCAGCAAATTTTACCATTTGAAGCTCTAGAGATTTAAAAAAAAAAACTGGTAGCAAGCAAAATGTCTACTCTCACTGCATCTAAGCCAAGATGTAATCATGTGTTTGTTTATAGCTATAAAGGCTATAAACATTAGAGATAAATGGAGAGGTTTAGAAACAAAAAGAAAAAAGACCAATGGCACTACTAGGTATTAGGGCGGACTATTGCCTGATAAAAGGATACTCCAGTAAAATTCCTGTGAGTTCCTAGGATGGTGCTGTGTATAGAGAGAATACTTAGTAGAAACAGTAGTTGGGTAGATGAACTATCCAACAAAAAGTATACACTTAATAGCACTCCAAAGTCCTAATAATAATAAAGCACTCTTAAAGACATCACCTCAACATAAGTTTATAAGGGGGTAAGATAGAATAAAAATAAAATATAACTTTTATTAATAATATTTAAAACAACCAAAACATACAAGATACATACAATTAAAACTACGAAATGGAGGATGGTCAGCGTGTGTGTAAAAGTGAATGCTAGTATGGCCCTAATAGTATAGGAACTAGACCAATTACTCTTTATGACATCAAATGATGAATATATTCAAAATGAGTACATAATATGTCCAAAATAATTATAATTAGTTCCTCTTCTGAATATAAAGAGCTACTGTGTATGAACAAGTATATCAAACTGCTAGTAGTACGTTACGTGCCAAGATAAAGTAGGCACCAGCCTAAGTATTAAATCCCAGATGAATTTACTATATACTTGGGACAAATTAACATCACACATTGTATCATTTGTGGATTAAAGTAAACTTTATTGAGTGGGCGGTTATGTCCAAGTAATAGAAACACATATATAAATTCTAACGTGGCTGATAATATGTAGTGAGCCTATGACTAAAGGGATTGTGTACTAGTACAAAAGATGGATGGAGTAGTCAGTAATGAGGCTAAGTTACATGCAGTTATACCTGCTGGGTTGAGCTGTGCAAATAGATTGCAAAGTTAAGCTGTAGACCTTAGGTTATAAAATATACCAAACCTGAATTAGCTAGATGCTGTCTAAATTTAATAAACCAACGCGATAGGTCACTCACAAATGTAAGTCTTAGAGATCAGGTGTAACAAAATGAAAAACAGCATAAGCAACTTAACATGAGCGAATCCTAATACCAGCAGTGAATGTTACTTTAATAGTGCTCAGAGATAGAGGTGTTAATCCTGTTGAGTAACTAAAGGGTTAAGAAAGCACCTTCTAATTAGAATCAGTGTTACAGCAGGCTATGCCGCTTTATGAAAAGTATATTGGTGTATATACAGCTACACACTAGTGAGTGTTAATTATAAAGTAATCACAGTAAACCCTGCAAGACTTGCTACAATTAATTTAAGTGAGTACTTGAGGTAATCTTATCAAATATCTTACATTGAAATATTGTTTATATCATTGTTGCTGGATTATAGCGGGTTTGCCTTTTGAATCAGTGGTATACCAAAATAGTAGTATAACTGAATATGTGCAGCTTAGTGCTTGTCAGCATTAGTATAAAACACCTTGAAATTAGCTTAAGCTCATAAATGCAGGAAAAGCTAATTCTAATAAACATAAATATCACAAATTCCAAACATGATTATTAGGTTTGTATATTAAATGTATTTTTGTTAATCTTAGTTGGATATCTGCTTGTAGTAGCACAATCACAGCTATAGCGATGTTAATATCCCTGTAGCTAAGTAAAAGTGTGATTTACAAATAGTTACACAGTGTATCTGTGTTACTGCAGCTCCACGTTTATCTGCTGGATAATTAACATTTAGGTAAATAAGCTCAGCTGTTCACTACCGCTGAAATGTGGCTTAACGGACAGTGCTAGTCAGTTTTTATATATTCAGTTAAATGTAACATGTGTCAGGAGCAATGTAATGACACAGATAAAGGGCTAAATGGTTAACAGTCATGAGTTCACAGAGAAAACCGGCATTATTGTGGTTAAATATATTCAGAGTATTTATACTTTGTATGGCTTGTAAGCGGATTTTACCACAACCGGATAGCTCAAAAACAATGACTGAGTCAATTAATTAGCCCATAAAGATTGTTACACACTATTGCCCCAAAACAGTTAAGAGGGACCATATAATCTAAGGTCACGCTGATCGTGCCTCCAGAACGCTGCCTAAAACACAGGAGTTCACTGGACTCCTCACCAATTCCCTGACATGTTTCGCCGCTTGTCGGCTTTAACGAAGGGTGCACGCACGGCGCGCAATGGTGAGTTAAATACCCTACGTTACACTGTGTCCCTCCTCCAATGTGACGTGGTCTAGTGGGTGTGTTCCATGACGTGTGTGAAACGTCAGTGGAAGCTACAGATTAAACATCACTGTCACTGCATATAAGGTACTGCAAAGACGTTACAGTTGCGAGATTATTATTGAATAGTGAAGTTGTCAATTAATAACTAAATGCCAAAACAAACACTATGGTAATATGAACTGTAAGCCACTACACAAAAATAAAAATAAATCATTAATAATGTGAAAACTAATAACGGTGACTATTATGTGAATGTATTTTAATTGAAATAAGTGTATTATAATGAAAAATAATGCTGTAAGAATGGAAATAATAAACGTACTGAATGTTGTGCTATTATGGGTGATGTGCTCAAGAGTGCTAGATGTGAAAACTTCTGCAAAGTGCTAACGTGGGTGAAAAGGGGAAGAATTTATAAATACATAAGTACAAATAATATTTAAATAATCAAGATGAAGTGAATACGCATTGATGAAGTGTACATTTAGTGTTCAAAAATCTGAGTTAATTTAAAAGTGTGGTGATAAAATAATGAATTAAAAAACAATTAATTTGTAATAAAATTGAATTTAACGTGGCCTAACATGTTGTACTAGAATAAATAATTGCCCATATCCAAAAGTTTTCATATTAGGGACTTAACCAGATTGCTGGAAAATCTCATAGTATATGAAAAAAATATTTTTTATAAATTATGATGAAAAAATGGAAATATATATATAGACAACTTTACAAACTAAAAAAAGGGTTTTATAAAGAAATATAAATATATTTACACAACTTCTGTTATGAAGAAATGGTAAAATACCAGGAGGGGGACAATTAAATAAAAATAGGTAATTTAAATGGGTTTATAAAAATGATACAAAGTTATTACATTCATTTAATCCAAATGGATATATAGAATTCAATAGATAGATCCATCTACTTTCAGCTCTTAAAAGTACTTGTTCCAAATTGCCACCTCGAACGCCTAAGTCAGCTTTCTGTATACCCCAACATTTCAATCTGATTGTTTAGATTTGTGGGTTTGAAGAAAGTGTCTTGCCACCGCGGTGATCGTTTTACCATCTTGACTGTCTTTGGCTGTATTTTTAATATTTCTGAGGTGTTCTTGCAGTCTGGTTCTAATTCTTCTGGTCGTCATGCCTACATAGAGTTTTGGACAGTTACATTGGAGTACATAGATAACTCCTGTTGTACAGTCTATATGTGCTTTAATTTCGTTTTAATTGTATGTATCTTGTATGTTTTGGTTGTTTTTAATATTATTAATAAAAGTTATATTTTATTTTTATTCTATCTTACCCCCTTATAAACTTATGTTGAGGTGATGTCTTTAAGATTTAGGACTTTGGAGTGCTATTAAGTGTATACTTTTTGTTGGATAGTTCATCTACCCAACTACTGTTTCTAATAAATGGAGAGGTGATCAATACATTTGTTACCAAGGGGGGTCTCCTCTTGTACCAATATAGTATAGAATGCAGGAATAAGCATCAAAGAAAGAAAAGTTTTAAAAGAACTACACGAAAATAATGAAATCACAATAAAACCAGCAGACAAAAGCAGTGGCATTGTGATTATGGATACAAGTTATTACTTAGAAGAATCCCAAAGATTATTAAATGACATAACTACATATGTGAAGCTGAGTAGTAATCCCAGTACAAAACAGAAAAAAGAGCTCAATAAGTTACTAAACAGCACCAACACTTTAGGTATCCTCAATAACTCTGAATTTGATTTTCTTACAATTGAACACCCTAAGACCCCGACATTCAAGAATTAAGTCACCCCATCAGGACGTCCTATCATAAGGACGTCCTATCATATGAGGAATAGAATCACTCAAATCTAATCTATCCCAATACATGGATTATGTAATTCAACTTCCAGTATATCTTAAAGACTCCACCCATTTTTTAAATACACTTAATGAAGTGAAATGGAATGACAACTAGATAATGGTAACTTGCAATGTCAATTCCCTTTACACCAACATAAATCATGCTCTAGGAATAAAAGCAATATCACACTTTTTAGATCAGGACCAAACACTATCCATTGAACAGACTAAGTTCATTATTGAGAGTATTGAATTTTTCTTAAATAATAGTTTTCTGTTCAACAATGAAATGTATCTACAAATTAAGGGTACAGCCATGGGCACAAGGTTCGCTCCCAGTTACGCTAACCTCTTCATGGGATACTTTGAGGAATTATTTTTGAAAGATAATCCTTGGGGGTGAACCTATACAAACGTTATATAGATGACGTGTTTATGATTTGGAAGGGAGACAAACTGTTAGAGATGTTTTTAGAGGATCTTAATAATAATGATTTAGGTCTATCATTCACCCATGATTATAGTAATCAACTTATTCAATTCCTAGATATAGAAGTGGAAATAAAAGAACAAAATATTACAAGAAAAACTTTCTTTAAAATAATAGACTCCAACAATTACACTTTAACAGCTGCCATCTCAATAGATGGAAATCAAACATTCCAAAAAGTCAGTTTCTAAGTATTAGAAAGAATTGCTCAGATTTAACAACATATGAAGATATCAGAAAATTTAATTGAACGTTTTAGGGATAAAGGGTATAACATGAATATTGTTCTTAAAACAAAAAATATGGTTAAAGACACTAATAGAGATTAATTATTCAAAGGTAATAATACCAATAAAAAGAGCAACAGATTTGAAAAGAATAACAGATGTACATTTTATTACAGGGTATAGTACACAAAATCAAAAAAATCCTTAGAAAACATTGGCACTACAATAAAAAAGACCCGCTTCTAGGAGAAAGAGTTAAAAATACACCAGATATTTTCAAAAAAGCAAAAAATTTGAAAAACTACTTAGCCCCCAGCCAATTCAGAAATAAACACAAGGTTTTAAGGAGACCTTAATGGTGAGAAAATCAAAGGCTTTTTCCCCTGCGATACATGTAAATCATGCAAATATAGTAGTAAAACGAAGGTCGTATTCTCAACAGATAAAAAGAAAAGTTTTAAGCTAAACAAAATAGTAAGATGTACAGATCATAATGTAATATATATGATACAGTGTTCATGTGACCTAATTTACATAGGTTAAAAGAGAGGATAAGAGATTATATATGGCACATTGAAAACCAAAAAACAAATACTGTTCTTTATCAACATATGAACAATTTAAAATATTGGGGAATACAAAAAATCAATATGAACAAAAGAGGGGGAAATATTGAAAAATGTCTATTGAGGAGAGAAGCAGAAATTATATACAATTCCATTACGCTATATCCCTATGGCCTAAATATGGAATTTGATTTTCTAAATAAATTAAATTCCATTGTTCTGCAGATTATACTCAGTATAATTATTTTTCACTTTGTGAATACTCCAATTGAATCATGGATAAACTGATACACATTTTTAAAGACACAAAGTAAACAAACATTGGCTTGTTAATGTTTATATAAGAATGAAAAAATCATATAGATACGAGAATGATCTTATAGAATCACATTTAAACATTTGCCAGTTGTTTTTCCTCTAATTAGCATTACTTAATCGCACATTTTAAAACTCTGAATTAATTTTGGATCAATTCAAATCCTATGTCCTGCTTATGTTGAACCATTTGTACTGTATATATATATATTTTTCTGTACATTTTTTCTATATATATATTTTTCTTGTTTCTGCCAATTTTTTTCTGTATATAAAAATGACAAGGAAATCACCACAAGGGGTTAAGGAGAAATACTCAATTAAGACAACACACCTGTAAGAAAAAAGCTTTATCAAAGGTGCAAGAAGCTTAAACAGAAATTGGCTTAAATACGTCAATCACAAACAGGCTATTTATAGAGAGCCTTTGGAAACAGTAATCATCTTGATAAAGGCTGGTGACACAGCCAAAACGCGTAGACCCTGTTTGATCACATCAAAGGCTAATGATACAATGGGCAAAACGGATGTACAGACCATTTTGTGTTATATAACGAGTAGTCTGACTAATACATGTAAACGTTGAGGCGCTCACAAAGTATTGAATATTGCCTAACATTCAGTTGCAACTATTTCATCCATTGAGGAATTTCATTTCCAGCAATGATTACTTTAATTTGTCGCCACTGGAATACTACCGGTTAATCCGGCTTTTTTAAAACACTAATAAGCGGAATGCTCTGGACTTTAGGTGTCCCCATTAGAGTGCATAGGTCATATTACCAAAGGAGGTTATTCACCAGAATTCTTCCACAGCTAGCCAACAGAATTGCGGCTGGATAAAGTACCTCTATACTAGCCATACACAGGCTTTTTTCTACCGATACTTTTATACTCACACACATTAGGAACATATCAGCATATCGTTTCCTAGAAAGAACTTTTATAATGGATATTTTACTTCTGTATTTATCATTGATTTTTATTTAATTGTATGAACTACATTTTTACCTTATTGTATGAACCATACTTTATGTATTTAGATGCCGGCATCCTGCATTTGTTTTATACTATCATACAGTTTTTAGGAAAAATTGTCCTTTAATAAATACCATTTATACCTTAGTATATCTGTTTATCTGTACACTCATCAGACGTGCAGTCATCAGACAGGTCTATCTTGAGTGCTTATTCCCGCATTCTATACTATATTGATTCACTTCACATGTGGGGAGCAGTGTGTTTTTTGGGATTTGAGCTAAAGTCTGATTACTTAAAGAGAGCTCTCACATACCCTTTCTTTTTCGGGGTCCTCTTGTACAAGATATATATTTTTGATTAATAATTGATGAGGAAGTGTTTCACAGATATGCTTATGAAATGCCTGATAGACGTGTAAGCAGAATAGTTGTCCATTACCTTGGACAGGCCAAGAGAATCATCTGTGCCTCATGGAACTGTGAACAAATATCCCATGAGATCTCATGTAAATACAATGCCATCTGTGTTGTCAGAATCTCTGGAGCAAAAAGCCTTTGGTCCATGCAACGTTTACCAGCATAAAATAGTAACAACAGTAGCTTCAACCATAAAACTAATGCTGCCTAAAGATTCACAATAAACAAAAAATAAGCTAAAGTATGAAAAATAGAATAAACCGTGATTATTTATATGCTGTGTATGAGCCTCACTATGCATTAGAAGGGTATTTCTGTCAATACACTCTAGTCCTTGATGCTACTGTAAGTCTGAAATTGTTAGTATATGTGAGGAGGTTACGATTCTGAAGCCAAATTCACTTCTGTCTTATAACACAACTTTTCAGCTTGGAGACTTCTATGTGGCACCTTTAATTTTCTAATGTGCTTTCTTTAAAGAGAACTCAGCAATTAATTTGGCCATACTGATTGATCCAAGATAAGAGTATAGAAAATGTGCATGAGGTTTATTTTTAAATATAAGAAAACAATTATTTCACTGTGATAGTCAAAGACAGAGAAGCAGCCACTGCACAAGCTATGCCTGCCTGCACACATGTGCTTTGCTGGAACCATATTATAAAAGATGTAGAATTCTGGGTCTTAGCACATAGAGGAGGGAAAGATGATTGGCAAGTATACATAAATAATATTCTTCAGCTTCTGGATTGTGAAAGTAGAGTTACTGAAATTGCTGCAGAAATTAAAAAGATAAAAGGAGTGATGGCTTCCTCAATTATTTTTAACAGAAGCGGAGAAATATTGTTAAAATGTGCCAAAGTATGATTGCTGTTCTCATGAGACTATGTAGTGATAAGAAAATGAGCATGGATTAAATGGTTTTGGCTTTTTATTTCCTTCAAACATATTACCTAAAATAAAGTTTATGGGGATTGTGTGGCTTTGGAAATTATCACCTGTTAGCAGAACAAAACACCAGAAAATTAAATCCTGATACTACACAGTTTTCAGTACACTGTCTTCCTGTAGATGACATTGTGCATTTCCTAAAGCAGGGAAAGATAAACACATACCATGTGCCAAAACATCAAGGAAAAGACCGTATATCAAAGACTATGGAAGGTCTAGTAGATCTAATAGGAAAGCAAAATCGAATACTATTAAAAGCATAGTCTGGCTGTTTGCTCACCAGAGTTTTACGTGAAAAGGAATATGTGGTGAAATTATTTCCAAAAGAAACACTTTCTTGGAACAGTTCCAGGACATGCTACCATATTATGGAAACATAGATTTCTGTAGGGAAAATACTATATCAGTCAAAGCAGGAGTATTCTTTGAAAAAACTGAGGATAAGTAGACAAGAAGGAAAATCTGGAAGAAAATTTTGATTTCCTTCAGATGAATGATTTTATTACAATTGAAACAGGAGACAAATAAAAATAAAGCTGCTTGTAATGAAAGGCAATTATTATCATCTTTTACTTTTGAAGCAAAAAGCCCTCTGTTTTTCAAGTACCTCTCAAAAATCTATTCAAGCAAAGCTGAAGGAGAATAACTTGTTCCATAGGAATCTATGGCAGGCTGTCCGCTCATGAGAAATGCAAGCCATACAAAAGGTCTACATCAATGCAAATCACTCTTGATTAAAAATTGTCTAGTTGACACTGGCATCAAGGGATTCCTAATTACTAGAAAAAGACAAGAGAAGGTTGAAAAACTGATGGTGTGTGTGTCCTCAACCCATTCATTTTGCTGTCCATGGAATTACAAGGCTACTCAACAATTTTCACAAATATGGACGTTGTGGAGGACATATAAGCACTGTTATGATTGGATACATAGGGGCCGATTTATCAAGGGCTGAATGGCCCCTGATGCCCCCGTTTCCGTGCGAGACTTCAGGCTCACCGGAAACAGCAGTTATGAAGCAGCGGTCTTAAAGGGACAGTCTACACCAGAATTGTTATTGTTTAAAAAGATAGATAATCCCTTTATTACCCATTCCCTAGTTTTGCACAACCAACACAGTTATATAAATACATGTTTTACCTCTGTGATTACCTTGTATCTAAGCCTCTGCAAACTGCCCCTTTATTTCAGTTCTTTTGACAGACATCCAATTTAGCCAATCAGAGCTGGCTCACTGGAACTCCACATGCATGAACACAGTGTTATCTATATGACACACATGAACTAACACCCTCTAGTGGTGAAAAATTGTCAAAATGCCCTGAGAGAAGATGCCTTCAAGGGCTTAGAAATTAGCATATGAACCTCCTAGGTTTAGCTTTCAAATAAGAATATCAAAAGTACAAAGCAAAATCAGTGATAAAAGTAAATTGGAAATTTTTTAAAATGACATTCGCTATCTGAATCATGCAAGTCTATTTTGGACTAGACTGTCCCTTTAAGAACGGGCTGAGGACTGCAATCTGCCCGATCCTATCCGATCGGGTTGATTAACATCCCCTGCTAGCAGCCGATTGGCCGCGAATCTGCAGGGGGCAGCATTGCATAAGCAGTTCACCAGAACTGCTTGTGCAATGTTAAATGGCAACAGCATATGCTGTCGGCATTTAGCAATGTCTGTCGAACATGATACGCTACAGTGTATCATGTCAGACAAACAACGATAAATCGGACACAGTGTATTTTTCAATTGTAAATTTACGAATAGTGTGTACTGTGCTTCTTGTATTGTGCTGTGTCTGCTGGGTTAGGTGTAATATGCCTTTAAGGAGGCCTATCTAACTGCCTGCACTGCAGTAATCACTATACAGTATATATATCCTTAATATGCAGTTGGGGTGTATTCTGTTCTTGTGTGTTCTGTTTGTATACTGGAGTATGCATTATATTTTCTGAGTCTTTGTTCTGTGCTGTGTTTTGAGGCTTTTTGGAACTTTTATGCTTTAATAGTCTAGGTACTCAGACATTTTCCATTTAACAATTTATATTTGTATGTCTCTTGGATTGAGTATGTTTACTTAAGATATTTCCCTACCCTGATAATTTGTATTTTGCATTTGTATCTCTTGTTTTCCTAGAAATATTCCCCTACACTGATAATTTGGTTTGTATTTTCACTCTTGAATTGTCTGGGTTTTCCTTTCTATATTACTCTGAGTATTTGGATTAATATTGTAGCTGTCTGAGTTGTTTTGACCCTCTATTTTGAATTGCATTTCTTTGGATTATGTGATTAACCTTAAGGGTAACTTGTTATGCATGCATGGTGTTTGAATACTGGTGCACGGCCCTCATAGCATGTGTGTGTGCTCCTGAAAAACAGTAACTATTAAACACATTATAGGTCTAATTTACCTGAGTTTTTAAAATGGCCTGACATTAAATTGTGATAAAGTTTATTTTAATTTTAATATGTTATAGGCTGAATGTTTTGTCAGACCTGGCACTGATGAGGGAGAGGGTGGAAGGGATGTTCCATTCTCAGTGGAGGAGCACACTGACCTTGCGAATGAGATAGAGCAGTGCTACGACCAGCTCTATGACAGCTAGAACCTCAGCCCAAGCTAAAAGTGACCGCTTGGAGAGAAAAGCAGAGTCTGTATCTTCTGTGGGTGTAAGTTGCCGCTCAGTGACCCTCTGTAAGAAGTGCTACTCGTACCTGAAGATCAAGGTCAAGGCAAAGATGGCTCGAGAGGTGGTTGACCGCCGGAAAACCGGGGGTGGGTGGTCATCGACTCCTATGGCCTATTCTGTATTAAATTTAAGGCATGTTTTTATTATATGTTGGATTTAAACATTTTAGTTACTATGACATGTGCATTATTGTTTCTAGTAATGTAATATTTTGTTTGCGGAACAGCATTATCACTGTTACTAACCAAAACATTTCAACCTGTATGCATTTTCTTTTGTTTACTCTAAATTCATGGTTAGTTTTTAAAGAGGTAGGAAAGTAAAAAAAACTTGCATGATGCAGATAGAAAACGGTCTTAGAATTATAACTGATGTTCATATATGTGCATCTATTGGTGAAAATAATAAAAATGGTTGTTTAAATGTATGTAGAAATGTTAGCTAGCATTCTATTTACCTATATCTCACAGATGATGTAACGAGACAAACTACTATAGAAGTTGGCAGTTAGCTTTAAATACATTTAATATCTCTTTAGCACAAATATTAAATATGTGAACATGTCATTGAGTTATATGTACTAATTATTTTTTGTTTTTGTTTTGTTTTTTTGTACAGTGTCATTGGATATGGGTGAAGTCCCCCTGGTATCTCAGACCACCTCTGGTACTGAGAGTGTAGCTGCTCCAGAGGCTGCACCAGCGGATCCATTTGATGATCTGCCTGTCCCATCTCCATCTGGTGGTGTGTCCTCTTCCCCTTTGTTGTTCCAGGCTCCTCAGGTATTGGCTGAGGACACCGTTTCTGATCTGGAGGAGGTTGAGGCGGAACCTGAGGAAGGAAGACCCGAAAAACCAGGGGATAAGGACTGCCAGCCACATCCTTATGGGGGACCATAAGTACTACGAGGATGTATCTGAGATCTGCTTTAAACGCATATAGCACAATGACCTTAACCATGAAAAGATGGAGTCCTTGAAAAAAAATTCTACGGGAAATCAGACAGGACACACAGTCAATGGGCAAGTCAACTAATTCAGGGGCAGTCACCGCTGTTCAGTGTCAATACTACAATTTGGCAGTGGCTCCTCCGCCCCTTCCACCCTCTGAATCTAAGGCCTCAGAATATGAAACAGTGCAAGGTTAATCTCAAGTGGCAGAAGAGACTGAGACAAGGGAAGCAACAGCCTCATCTAAAAGAAAGAGAAGGGACAATGGTCATAGAAGCTCAAGAAAGAAATGCTTTTGAAAAACCTCACAATCTACACACTTAATGTGTTCATCTATTTTTTTTTTTCAATCCAGTGCTTCATCATTGTGTGATAAAGTATTTTAGTTTAATGTTGAATTTTTCTACTACCTCCAGTATTATGCGTGTATATATTCTAAAGAACTAGCCTCTAAAGAGACTGCTGGCCCCTATCTCTCCACCTCAAAATCCTTTTAGATCACATATGCCTCCTATATGTTTATCACATACATAGGGGCCCCTGATGCCCCTGTTTCCTTGCGAGCCTTCAGGCTCGCTGGAACCATCAGTTATAAAGCAGCAGTCTTAAGACCGCTGGATCCTTAACTGGTCCGCTGCCTCTGATGCTGCGGACATCAATCCACCCGATCCTATACAATCGGGTTGATTGACACCTCCTGCTAGTGGCCGATTAGCAGCAAATCTGCAGGGGGCGGCATTGCACAAGCAGTGTTCACCAGAAAGGGTGCAGTCTTCTTCAAAAGTTTTCTGTTATTGAATGATTATTATTGCTTTTCTATCTGGGAGGATATTTAACAGGAGCAGGTGATTTTATTGTTATTTAAGCCTGATAAAACTGCATTTGTTCAAGACTAGAAACGTTGCTTTTAAATAAATTTGTACACTGAGCTCCAGTGTGAATTCATGCTGTTTTTTTTTATCCTTTTGTGTACTTCCATTGTTCAGAATAAATGCGACTGTGACCAGAATTCAGTTAGCTGTTGTTTTTTAGAGTTTGGCAGTTGCTAAGCCTATTCTTAGGAACAACCACAAGATCAGAGAATCACTTTGATGCATTCAGAGACTCATTGTGCACTAGTGGACTTTGCAACTATTTGTTAATACTGTTCTGCTTGGGATGTCAGGAGGCTTGATGCCTCTAGAAAAAAAGTTAATAGGACGATTTCAAGTTTTGTAGCACAGTTGGGGGGTTTTGGCATTCGCCATGTGGAGTTCAAAGGGGAGTCAGGGAGGTGTTTTTTCCTTAAGGATGATGTACATTTAAATAAATGTTGGCTTCACCTGTTTAATTTTAATTTGAAGGAGGGGGTACAAAAGGCCTTAGCCCGGGTGGGCGGTGCCCGACGGCAGGTCAGGCGATGGCGGGTGCTGGCCTTATGAGGCAAGTTGGAGAAGAAGTGGTACCTCATCGGAAGATGAGGGAGAGTTTAAATATTGGGGGCGTGCCTGGCAGTAGCCAGTGGAAGGCACCCTGGGTTATAACCGCAATGGTTAAGTAATTTGATGTTTGTTAACTACCTGTTTGAGTTAATAAATGTGGGCTGCGGCCTTTTCACCCCACTTCATTGTAGTTGTGTTATTTATTGGTATGAGTGAAGAGTGCCGAGTGTGTGAGTCAAACTGCATTTGTTCAAGACTAGAAACGTTGCTTTTAAATAAATTTGTACACTGAGCAGCTGTGTGAATTCATGCTGTTTTTTTTTTATCCTTTTGTGTACTTCCATTGTTCAGAATAAATGCCACTGTGACCAGAAGTCAGTTAGCTGTTGTTTTTTAGAATTTGGAAGTTGCTAAGCCTATTCTTGGGAACAACCACAAGATCAGAGAATCACTTTGATGCATCCAGAGACTCATTGTGCACTGTTGGACTTTGCCACTATTTGTTAATACTGTTTTTACATTTATTATTATTCAATTGCTTTTTATATTTTTTATGCTATCATTTATATCTGCACATATATTGAATGGTATTTTATATTATTCCCCCTTATTATAGGTTTGTATATCTATTTTTCTTCTATTTTGATCTCAAAGAAGTGTAGTGGAGATGGTTTGGAGTCAGGTGCCTTCTTTGGGAAGAGGTATTCTTAATAGCTTTAGTTTATGCTGGGAGATTCCTTTTTCCAATTTATTGGAACACATAAGGGGAAATAACCTTTGTTTTATACCCCAGAAGGAGTTGGCATGCATTTGGCCAAGATTGTGTATTTGTTCCCAAAAATTAAAAAGTGTGTGGTCTTCTATCGCCACACAGTTGTAGTGGTGCAAAACTTAGTAAGAATCTAGGTTAAATGCCAGCAGAAAGAATATAAATAATGTATTAGGGGCTATGGTAAGAAATCTAGGTGTGTCAGGTAAGAGAAATATTTAAAAGTTAAATTTGAGGTTAATTTTTTATATATTTCTTATTCATACAACCAACAACCAAGGTGTTGGTCTGTTTATGTTGGGGAGATAGGGGGTAAACATAAAAGAAGGGGTTGGATCGCTCAAGAAGGTTGTGAGTCGCGGGTGTGGAATGGATGAATGCATGGGTCGAGCTCACTTAAAAAAAAAATTGTAGGCAGAAGGTGGCTGAACAATTAAACAGCTCATAATTACAAGTAGCTGGCAGAGAGAACCAATTCAGAGAACAGATTAAAGAAAAATCCAATAGCTATATACCCAATGCAGCAAGAAATATTGAATATTCCACACAAAGGGGATCAGAGGAAGTTGATGCAAGACCTAACATTATATAAAAGAGTGTCATTCACTTTTGGGGCATTAGGTGGCAGCCTTAGGTGTATGGAGAGGAGGAACAGAGACAGTGCTGGCCAGGCTCAAGGGTGCAGCAGAAAGCTTTAGGTGGTGCCTGAAATGTCCTTCCCCAATGAAGGTAGGCCAGAACAGCTTTGAAACAATTAGTATCTTCTCCGTGAGCAGAGTTAAACTCTGCTGCAGATCTGGTGGCACCGATTACCTCTTGTGGTTCTGGGAAGTTAGCATCTCAATTACCACCATTCAGGTTAACTTGACGGTTTATAGTTAAATTATTGTTTTATAAATAAAGGCGACCACCGATGGTCTTATTTATCCCAAATATGGCTATGTGTGAGTTATTAAAATGGAGGGTATACGTTAACTGAGGTATCTCTTCAACTGGTAGTGACGTCAATAAGCCTTTAATCCCTTGTGATAGTAAAAAAGCCCTTAATGGGCCTTTAGAATCCTAAGGGTTAAGGCTGGGAGGGATTGATAAAGGAGAAAATGGAGAAGCTAGATGATGCAACAATATTGAAATTATAAGGCCTCTTCAATGGTGAAGCTGTATAGTTTGCAAACCCTGTCTCCCTGGATTGTTGGATGGTGGCTTGAGTGTTCTGCCTCTCATAGCGGAGATAGGGTTAGTTGATCTTTCTAAGTCCATGGCTTTAAGTTTATAACCTGATTTCATGGATAGCTGGTTTGAACGGATTGGTGGTTATGAAGCTTCTTGGGTGGAGAGACAAGTTTACCCCCTTGCGGCGGGAGGTCACAGCTTTGGGCATATGGAAAGGAAGAACAAGGGGTAATGGCCACGCTGATGGGAGGAGAATGCTTAAAGGGACATTAAACCCCCAAAAAAATATTTCATGATTCAGTTAGAGAATACAATTTTAAACAACTTTCCATTTTACTTCTATTATCTAATTTGCTTCATTTTCAGACCTACTTTCAATAGACCTGCTTGGGCCCCTAAAATAAACACGAACACTAATCACCACTTTGGGGATCGTGATCACCGCCAGTCACTGATGGCTCACTACCCAGATCGATCTATTAATGAGGATGTGAGATTAACCAATCATTATTAAATTTTGGGCAATTATAATTATCGTTCCCATAGCCCAAATGTGTTAGCTGACCATTCTACCTTTAGTTACCCTAATCAGCAATATACCCATGATGATAATCTTTTTTTAGAACAAAGACCCAGGCAACCGTCCTGGACACAACGCAAAATAGCAAGTTATTTAGAACCACTCACTATACCAAACCAGTCATCAAAAGAGAAAAGACTATACGTCGACGGCGGAGCAGAGGGAGGCGTACCGCCTCCAAAGAGGCAAGACTCCAAAGATTAAACCAAGGAATCTATAACTTATCGTCACATTATTTGGCAGACGATGAGGTAAGAGTATTAGGGAAGGGTCTATCTTTTAGTCCATCAAATTCACACAATCTTTTTAATCTGTTTGTTGATATTAACCGTTTCACGCAAAAACTTACCATGCAAAAATATTTTGCTGAAAAGAAATTAAAGGAAACTTCTTATTGCGCTATTTTAACCCTAATCTAATTAGTTATGAAACAGATGGTCTGATTGAACATCTAAGTAATGGTTTCGTGCAAAGTAAATTTAGAAATAGATCAAACTTCAATCCCATTATCTCTAATAATACATATATTGAGATTTTTAAAGAACTGGTGATTGAAGAATTTGAATCTATCCCTAAAAATAATAAACACAGAAATCTATTCCCCAATGAAATAAGAGCACTCAACATCCTGAAAAATTACGCTCAACTGGTTATACGCCAGGCGGATAAAGGGGGTGGAATCGTCCTACATGATTATGGTGATTACCTTAAAGAAGCTAAAAAGATCTTGAGTGATGAATCTTATTATGTACTCCTGGGGGGTGATCCCACTGCCGAATATCTTAAAACCCTAACAGGACTTATAAATTTTGCATTTCATGAAGGAATAGTATCTAAACAGGAGAGAGAACTTTTAATTCCAAGGGATCCTGAATGTGCCTTCTATTATCACCTACCCAAGATCCATAAGGACTTGTTGAATCCACCTGGTAGGCCGATAATAGCGGACATAGGCAGTTTGACAGACAATATTTCTGCTTATATTGACTTTTACCTACAAAAATATATGGTAGGATTAGAGTCTTACATTAGAGATTCCTCAAATTTTCTTAAGAAATTGGATAACATGGTAATTACAGGTAGTCCATTGTGGATTACCTGTGATGTAACATCCTTGTATTCCAATATCCTCCATCATCTGGGGATAGACGCTGTATCCCAGATTTTGGTATATTCCCCCCTTCAAAAGCAGTTTATTTTACAATTAATTTCATTTATTTTAAAACATAACTACTTTTTATTTCAAGATAAAAAAAATTACAAGTCAAGGGAACTGCCATGGGTACTAGGTTCGCCCCTACTTTCGTGAATCTCTTTATGGGACATTTTGAACAACATTACATACATCAGATGCACAGAGGGGATGGAAGACGTGCCTTGACGTTGCCACTCTGTCCTACGGGCGACTGTGAAGGTCCCGTGCCGTCTGGTCTGGCACTCCGGTTGTTTCGCAACATCTGGTGAGAGGCTATTCATTAGAGACTTTGGGTCTCCCTTTGCCACCTCTGTTTAAGATTTTACTGCTCTATGTGGCGCCTCGATTACATATATCAATCTAGATTTGGGGCGAACCTGGTATTCTATGGTAGAAAATTATTGAGAGGGGCTACTTACGAGCAAGGGCAGAGAATAGAGACGAATACTTCAAAACCAAAAAAGAAAGAAGATTTACTCCCTAATAAACCAACATTAAGATTACCCAATATAATTCTAACCATTTATTAATTCGCCAAATTCTTGACAAACATTGGAGGATACTCAAAAGGAACCACATTCTAAACGAACGAATAGGGTAGAAGGCTACCGAAATGTTTAAAAGAGCACCTAACCTCAAAAACATTCTAGCACCAAGTAGAATTGTTAAAGAAGTCAAGAATACAAATCCAATCGGAAAAAATAAGGCCCAGAAACAAAACCAGATTCTGGTCTCTAGTATTCCTCGAGTGATACCCGGCAATAAGCCCAAAAGGGGAGCTTTTAAATGTAATATTAAAAACTGTAAAATGTGCCATTATATAGGCCATAAACAGAATAACTTTAAGTCTTTTGTGACTGGTAAAAGTTACCCCATTAGGGGTGTCTTGACATGTGCGTCACACTATGTGATTTATATGTTAACCTGCATTTGGGGGGTTAAATACATTGGTCTGAACACTCGCGCAGTATATTGAAAAACAAAAAATCACATAGTGTCATCAAACATTGCCACAATAAACACAATGGGAATCCTGATTGCTATACCATTACTCCTGTTGAACACATACCTCCATCTTATCTATATAAAAGGTTTATGAGACTCCGACAGAGGGAGACATATTGGATACACAAATTGAAAACCCTTTCTCCCTTGGGTCTCAATATGAATATTGATTTGGCAGCCTTTTAGAAAGATAAAAAAAAAATAAAAAAAATAACCTGGTGACAAATACTCGTCACCACTCAAGGGGGCACAATAAAAAAAAATTAGCCAAACTAAATATAAGATATAAAATACGAATGAACAATAGAAAAGAAAAATAGTAAGGCTTGGAATATACCAAATGTGGGAGGACAATTGTTATGACACAAACAAGACTCTTTAACTTATCAGTCATATGGATGATCAGTTGCTGTTAATGCTGTCCTTTCTTGGACCTGCAACCAGTTCTTTCTTGTCCTCCAGTGACGGCTGCTCCTTCCCAAACCGATATAATGGTGATACAGATCTGTGGGAATACACAAAACAGAAGGGCGCCTTCTAGTGTAATATAGTAGGAACTATATACAAAGGAACATGAAAATTCCTTTTGGAAAGATCAATAAGATTGTCCGATATTACCCTCCCTCTGCCGAACAAGTCCAATAGTCTGATTAAAAAATAACATATGTATTCACCTTACATTTTTTGCCATATCAATTCTTATTACATTAGTATTTTTTATCAATTGTCACCATATTTGTTTTTGAGGATTATTATATAGGTTATTAATTTCTAATAATAGACTGCTATTATATATATATATATATATATATATATATATATATATATATATATATATATATATATATATATTCACATAGATTTGGGAAATTTGAGGTTATAAACTTTATATTTTCATTTAATTTTTTATACAGAGAATTATTATATATTTTTTTGATTTATTATATTGACTTTAGTAATGTATTAATTCTTGTCTAATTTTTATTATTATCTAGTATTCAGTATTCACATGGTTATTCTCATATGGAAAGTACATTAGATTGTGAGCCTCTGCATTATATTATTATTTTATTACATATTATATTATTGTGGTGGTTGGGTGGGCAGATTATAGTGTTATCGAGTCTATATATATATTTTTTTTATATTTGGGCAATTCATCTGGATAGCTATGGTTGATGATGTTGACAGATAGAGTTTTTTCCTTAATCAAATTAGTGGACTGTTATACATTTCTTTTCGGCTAGATCAGCTAAAGATCTTTTTTAATACTTAATCTTTAATTTTTCATTTGTTTAAAGTGAAGTATTGGTTATGACCACGCAGCCATCATAGTATCTAATGATTAGTTATGTGCCTCGGAGGGTAACAGTGGGTGAGATAAGTTCACTGGAGTGTACTCTCTGAATCTCAAATCGTGTCTATATGTTCGAACTTGTTGGCGCATGATGCATTATTTTGCAATTGATTATGTTATTGGATCTAATGGGAAGATACTGGTATGTCACACACAATTGTGTGATTGGTTCCCATGTCGGCCTCCGGGTCTAATATCGGTAGGTGGGTGTATTTTTTGAATACAGATTGGCTATCATCATTACACCTCTCACTACGATTGCGGGTTCAGTGGTATATGGATGCCGAATGGGAAACCAATGAAGTGTGACTTCTCATGGGTGTGTCAATATACACATGTGCGATTGGTCAGTTAGTTGTATATTTGGAGCAAGTTTTAATGAGCACATTATAGCCTGATGAAACAGCGGTCACGCTGAGAAACGCGTTGCTTTGTTCTCTATGCACTTTTTATATTGTTTTTAATAAAAGCCTTTTTATACACCTTGCTCCTGTTGAATATTGGATATTTGGGGTCAAGTCTAGTATCGGTGGATGTTTGAACCGAATTTGGGCTTCTATCCTTTTCCTGCAATCCTTGGGAGAACGTGTTCCTGTCTCACTCTGCATATACGAGTCAGCTGAGTGGCTCCAAAGTCTCAGTCTGCTGAATATTGCACTGGATGTGCACCTTGGTTTGTGAGTATATTTGAAATACATATACTTGTATTCTCTTTGGTCCCTCTAGTATCATACTAGGCGCCTCTATTTCTCATCCCATTTTTTAAGATTTGGTTCATGCTTTAGTTGGTGCCTGAAATGTCCCTCCCCAATGTAGGTAGGCCAGAACAGCTTTGAAACAATTAGTATCCTCTCCCTGAGCAGAGTTAAACTCTGCTGCAGATCTGGTGGCACTGATGACCTCTTGTGGTTCTGGGAAGTTAGCATCTCAATTACCACCATTCTAGTTTACTTGACGGTTTATAGTTAAATTATTGTGTTAGAAATAAAGGTGACCACCAATGGTCTTTTTTATCCCAAATATGGCTATGTGTAAGTTATTAAAATGGAGGGTATACGTTAACTGAGGTATCTCTTCAACTGGTAGTGACTTCAATAAGCCTTTAATCCCTTGTGATAGTAAAAAAGCCCTTAATGGGCTTTTAGCATCCTAAGTGTTAAGGCTGGGAGGGATTGATATAGGAGAAGATGGAGTAGCTAGATGATGCAACAATATTGAAATTATAAGGCCTCTTCAATTGTCCCTGATATAAAGCTGTGAAGTTTGCCAACCCTGTCTCCCTAGATTGTTGGATGGTGGCTTGAGTGTTCTGCCTCTCATAGCAGAGATAGGGTTAGTTGATCTTTCTAAGTCCATGGCTTTTAGCTTATAACCTGCTTTCATGAATAGCTGGTTTGAACGGCTTGGTGGTTATGGAGCTTCTTGGGTGGAAAGTCAAGTTTACCCCATTGCGGAGGGAGGTCACGGCTTTGGGAGTATGGAAAGGAAGAACAAGGGGTGATGAGAGGAGGAGAATGCTTAAAGGGACATTAAACCCCCCCAAAAATATTTAATGATTCAGTTAGAGAATACAATTTTAAACAACTTTCCAATTTACTTCTATTATCTAATTTGCTTCATTTTCAGATATCCTTTGTTGAAGAAATAGCAATGCACATGGGTGAGCCAATCACACGAGGCATCTATGTGCCGCCACCAATCAGCAGCTACTGAGCCTATCTAGATATGCTTTTTAGCAAAGGATATCAAGATAATGAAGGATATTAGATAATAGAAGTAAATTAGAAAGATGTTTAAAATTGCATGCCTTTTCTAAATCATGAAAGAAAAAATATGGATTAATGTCCCTTTAAGGTGGTGCCTGAAGTGCTCCTTTTTTATGTAGATAGGTCTGATGAGCCGCTGAACTCTTGTGATTCTGGGTAATTAGCATCTCAAATGCTGCCATTCTAGTTTATTTGTTGTTTTATGGTTATTATAACTATTATAAATTATTATATACCTACAGTCTTTGGCTCACCCATGTGTTCAGTTAGTAATCAGTACTGCATTGCTGCTCCTTCAACAAATTATGCAAAGACAATGAAGCAAATTTGATAAAAGAAGTAAACTGGAAAGTAGTTTAAAAACATAAATGATTCCTTAATTCATTACTGTTGGGAATTCAGAACCTGGCCAACAGGAGGAGGCAAAGACACCCCAGCCAAAGGCTTAAATACCTCCCCCCCCCAACTTCCCTCATCAGACAGTAGGAGAAACATCAGGGAATAAATGGTGCCGGAAGATTAATTAAATTTAGGTCCGCCCATCGGAAATACAGGCGGGAGCCGTGGACTCACCTCCCCTCGATGGAAATGAAATTATCAGGTAAGCATACTTTATATTATCCATCTAAAGGGGAGGAGAGTCCACGGCTTCATTCATTACTATTGGGAACATATACCCAAGCTCTAGAGGACACTGAATGAAACTGGGAGGGTAAAAGGCGGACCCTAGTCTGAGGGCTCCACAGCCTGCAAGAGCTTTCTCCCAAACACAGCATCCGCAGAAGCAAAAACGTAAAATTTGTAAATTTTGTAAAAGGAGAAATGAACCCAAATGGTACAGCACTAACTACCCTTCTGCCTTCTTCTCCTCTAGCTCAACAAACAAACACAATGGAGTCGGTATCTTATTTAAACGCACTACCCCTTTCAACCTCCTTCATGAAGAATAAGATCCTGACGGTCGCTTTCTAATCTTAGTAGCTACTATCCATAACAGACCAGTAACTCTAGCAAACATGTACTTCCCTAACACTGGGCAAAATAAATGTATCACTACCTTGTATAACAAACTATTAGAACTTCAGCAAGGGGTCCTGATTAGAGGGGGCAACTTTAACCTCTAGACCGACACCTCGATACCTTTAAAGGCACTACCTCTGTCCCTAAAAAGATAATAAAACAATGCAATCATACATTAGAAAGATTAGCTGTAGATCATATACGGCACATTTTTAATCTAGTAACAATAACAGATTTAGAGTGGTAGGATAATCCTTGCAAAAGTCACATCGATTTACTCCAATGTGTCCCACTGCCACTTATTCATTCACTCACTCCCCAGACAGTTATCCCTGGAACTTAATTCAATACCCAGGATGGTACTCTTGGTACTTGTTTACCGTGTTCCGGATGCCGTTCTCCAATACATGTCCTTATTCGCTTGAGTGCTACGGTGCAGAGGGACTCCGTATCCTTGTGGTCTGCAAACAGTTGCTTCTCCCTCTCACCCTTCTCAGCAATCAACAATCAGCAGCAATCCGGACTCCCAGGCGCTCCAATGACGTCACTTTTAGGGGGAGAAGTGTAACCTTGTAGCAGGGCAGGGTGGCGGTCCGCTGTAAGGAGGTGTGGATCGACTGGAAAATAATACACTGAAGAAGAAATGTGATCCACACCTTCCAGTTAGTAAAAAAGCTCAATTTTATTGATATCCTTTTAAAACGACGAAGGAAGCTCCAATGCAATCACAGAGTGGGCGCAGCACTTGGCATTTTCAATCCACCTAAACAGGATTATACCTTCTTCTTTCACACCCACAACTCTTATTCCAGACTCGACTATTTTTTCTCAGACCAATCCACCCTAGACCTGGTGTCAAACATCACAATTTTACCTATAACATGGCCAGACCATGCACCTGTTGCCTGTCACCTTAACTGGCCCTCAGCCCCTGACAGTCCATTCCTCTGAAAATTAGACAATTTTTTGCTCTCAGACCCGCTTATAAAAATAGATGTAGAAAAGCACTCTTAGAATACCTTGCCCTTAACAATGACCCTGACTTACAACAACACACAATCTGGGAAGCACACAAATGTGTGATAAGTGGCTTACTTATAAACAAAAGGCTAAACAGGCTAAACAAGCAATAATCAAATACACCTCCTTACTGGAGACTCTCCACACTCTGGAACAGCAGCATAAAAAAATCCCTGTCAAACATTATCAACCTAACCCAATTGCTTCAAGCTAGAACTGATATCAATAATTTGCTCTCCTTAGAACACCAAAAGACAGCTATAAAACTACTCCAAAAGTATTACGTACACGGAGACAAACCAGGCAAACTTCTTGCCAGAGCACTCAAAAAGAAACAACAACAAACACACATTAACTGAAACAATACAGGACAAGCATGACAACACCCATGCGGATAGCCCCAACAAAGCCAAGGTCTTCCGTGACTACTACCACGGAATATACAACCTACAAACTACCACACACTTCTCAAAAAACACTACCGAACAACCCCCAAACCCTCTGGGCACAGATCCCCCCTTCAATGCTAACAGCTTTTATCACTCTAATATCTAGAGAACGCTTGGCCTATCTCACTCCTTAATTGTGATGTCAAAATCTTTGCCAAGGTCCTGGCTAACCGGTTAAACAAATATCTGCCCAAATTAGTCTCACCTGACCAGGTGGGCTTTGTCCCTGGTTGAGAGGCCAGGGATAACACTGCCCTTCTCATAGAATACGCCCAAACTCAGCGTATACCACTGGTCTTAGTCTCTACAGATGCAGAAAAGGCCTTTGACAGGGTTAACTGGGCCTTCCTGAAGGCCGCACTATAAAAATGTGATTCGGCCAGCCCTACATTAACAATGTTATTTTCCTTATACACCACCCCATCTGGAAAAATTAGGGTTAACAATATAATTTCACTCCCTTTCAGAATAACTAACGGCACTCGCAAAGGGTGTCCCTTGTCCCCTTTCCTTTTTGCCCTGACTATAGAAGTTCTAGCCCAAAACAATTGAGAAAACAAACAAATCACGGGTTTGAGGAATGGTGACCAAGACTTTAAAATATCTCTTTATGTGGACGACGTTCTACTGATCCTCACTGACACCTAAACAACATTGCCGATGGTCCGAATTACTAAACGTTACCTTACCACAGAAAGAACTTTGAGCCCTCTCCCAAATATGCCACCTGAAATTCAAAACAGACAAACTCAAATACCTTGGCATATACTTGACAGCATCCTGACTCCCTCTGACAGCAACTATGCCCTTCTGTTAAGTAGCATTTCCCTTTACCTTTCATCTTGAAAGAATAAACCAATCTCCTGGCTAGGCAGAATTGGCATCCTCAAAATGACCATCTTACCCAGAATTTTATATTACTTACAGACAATGCCCATCCATTTGCCCCCTCATTTCTTATCATGTCTCCAAAACATCATGGAGACGTTTATGTGGATACACATTAAACCCTGCATACCCAGGACTACCCTCTATCTTCCTAAGGAACATGGAGGTTTGGGCTTTCCTAGCATCTCACTCTATCAGGAAGCTATAATCACCCAACACCAAATAAAATGGAGTTCAAACTCCAAAGACAAGCTGTGGGTTGAGCTGGACAGGATCCTCCTGCAAGTTTCCAACCTAGGCGCCCTGGGTTGGCTGCCATCTAGGACCCGACCTATCTCTATAACCAACTACCTTTGGTCTGCACACTAGGATAACATTCTCCAAGAGCACCCTCACATTTCATTAAACCCTTCCCCACTAACCCCAGTCACTGATATCCCCTTCTCTCTTAATTTTCTCCATATGAGTGAAAAACAATTAGAGCAAGTGACTTTTCAAAGACTGATAACCAAAGTCAAACTCAAAGCCTTAATAGACCTCATGAACGCAGGCATACCTTTCACCTGGTACTCATATAACCAACTGCAAATATACCTGGATTCTCACAAACAATGCAAACTTAGAAACAGAGCTCCCACCTTTTTGGAAACTTTGTGCTTGCTACACACCTTCCCAAAATATCTAATTTCAATCAACTAGCATTTACTACTACTCCCCAAGGATGCTTCCCTCCAAAGCTTCACTAAGTTCTGGAATAGGGAAGTGACAATGACTGGGGTAAAATATTCTGCACACATGCTAAAGCATCCATATAAGCCAGGGTTCTTGAAACCAACTATAAATTCCTCTCTAGATGGTACTACACACCAGATAGACTAAAGAGAATGTTAAAGAATGTAGATGATAAATGTTGGAGGGACTCCATATTTGGTGGGACCGTACATTCATAAAACCATTTTGGCAAAAGATCCTGAATATAGCCAACACCAAATAAAGTATCACTGTACCCAGAACCCCTAAGCTTTTGCTCTTACACAATCTACCTATTTACAACAACAGACCTAAAAAACTCCTACTGCTCATATTGCTCAACCATGCAAAATCGCTAATCCTTAAATACTGGAAGACTTCGACCATCCCCACACATGCTGAATGGATAGCCCAAGTAGATAGACACCTACAAATGAAGAGGTTCCCATACCTTAGGGAAGAGAATATTGAGGCACACAAATGAATGCTCAAGCTCTGGAACCCACCAAAACCGTCCAGTGTGTAACTCACCTGCATTAACCCTTCTTCCCTTTCTTTACATAATCCCTTGCCCTCCTCCCCACCCTCACACCCCTTTTTTTCTCTCCTTGCCTCTTTTTTATTCCTCTGCGCTCACTCCCTTCCCTTTCCAAACTCAATCCCAACACTACCACATATACCCATCCCCCTTCCCTTTCCAAATATTTTTTAATGTATATTTCTGGACACTAATGTTTTCACTTCCCCAATTGCTTCCATGTTGTATTATGCTTTATACAATGCGTTTAGAATTATTTGACAGTCTATTGAAATGCACCACAAACTTTTTTATTCCTCCAAGAAACTTTATTTTCCCACATTAACGTTACAATGACTAAAGAGTGAAGACCATCCAAGCTGCAAGGCGCACAATGCTTGGACATAGAACTCATAGCTGCTCCGGTTCCTAATTCTTGGACATACCTACGTGTCCTCTTGCCAAGTATTGCATCACACACATTGGAGGACAATTATATTCCTGAATCTTATGTCAAATGTGCTCTTCTTCTTTTGTATTCATGAAGTTTTGTACACATAACTTTATTTTAATACAGTTTTGTTGAAATTGAATATATATATATATATATATATATATATATATATATATATATATAAGATTAAGATGCTAAAACACAAAAATGTCATTTAAACTAAGAATAATAAAAAAAGCAAAGGACATCCCTAATATGCAGAGATGGAACATATAGTGAGTATAAAAATTTACTAAAAATACGTAGAGTTTTAATGAATACTACATACACTAAACGCAATGTAATATAATTTATAAAATGGATAATATTAAAAGGAGAGGTCTTATTAATAAATTAATGTAACATATAATTATTATTAAAAGGGTCTATTATGCACCTTAATATACATTCATGATAATAATAACATATACAGAGGACGCACATAAAGTGTCAAGATACAACATATGCTAATATATAGAGACACAGATATAATGTATACTGAGTATTGTATGGTGTGTTTATTGTTAATAGTATAATATAGTGAAATTTAGATGTTCTGTATCATTATATTGCTCATTCACTCTCGGATACTGTGAATCATTATACAGAGCTAATAAGTACAACATTTCTGTATCACTATATAATGCAGAGTTATTGTATGAGCCACAGATAAGCCAGATGTGATGATGTCACAATACCACAGAGCCTGAGTAACGATGCCACAATACCACAGAGCCTGAGTGATGAAGTCACAATGCTATATTGACATCACACATTGTATTATCCCAGCTGCAGACACTCAGAGCTCTCAGTTTCAGTACGAGTAGATTTGAGCGAGTATGGATTGCTTATCCTTTGTGATATTTTTCTTGTTGGTTTCGTACCAACCAGTTTTGGCAGCACCTGTGAGCGCCCTGCAAGGTAATTACACAATTTGTTCCTTCTTTACTAATGACTTTAGTTTGTTACTGACAATCTCTTCCTATAGTTAGTACTGTCTGACCTCTGTAGCATGGGGGGGGGGGGGGGTGTAAATAAGGGTACTCAAGGATTTATTTTATTGGTTTTTATTTGATTTCCCTAATTTTATCATTTTTATGATTCTTTATAATCTTGAAAGCTATTTAAGTGACCACATTTTTTATAATGCTTCCTGTATGCACTACTTAATGCACAGGATTTTTTTTATATTATTACAGCCATTTTGTGTGCAGGTAATTAAATATCTCCAGCCCATGGCTCAATATCAGACCTTGACAAACTCACAAGGTCTCCAGTAATAATAATATGTCCCATGCAGACCTGATAGTGACCACTGAACTGATAAAATGGCACAAACAAATGAGCAACAGCACTATGTGTATTGTGTTGTTTTATACCAAGTGACAATATCACACACACAGTGGTCATGTGACAGCTACATGCCACGCACATTGTCTGCTAATTTCTTTATTACTGTCTCACGGTCATAAATGCTTCAAAAATAATCACTTGTGTTTTCTTTGCACACACAGGGTTGCGCCAGGGTGAAGATACAACAGAAAGTTCTGTGGTTGTCTTCAAAATAACCGAAATCTCAGTTCCACACCAGCCATTTTCTCTTCATCTATCCTTCATAGAACACACCCAGTTAATGGCCATCAGTGGCTTTGGCATCCTACTGATAGCAATATTTGTAGTGTGTGCACTTTATAAGCGCATTAGTGAATGCATAAAGAAAAAACCCACTGATGTAGAAAATCCCGTAGAGAGTGAAAGAAAAAGAAAAAGAAAGATCCGCAAGAAAAAGAGAAAGAAGGAAAAGAAAGAGAAATGCAGAGGGGAGGAAAGTGTATCAGAGACAGACTCAGAAAAGATGTCAGGGTCTGAAAAACAAATACAAGAGAAAGTGGATAAAGCTGTACAGAAGGTGGAGACAGAAGATAAAGCTGTACAGACAGAAGATACAGAGGAGTGAGATCCAGAGGAAAGGACAAGATGGTGGAAACGCCTCACATTTCTCTGGGATGCAGATAATAACGTTATAAATAAAGTAATACGGATCAGATATAATGTTGTCTATTGTAATGAATTATTCCAATAAAAATAGTTACTGATATCTCAAAAAAAGTAAAAACTTCCAGGCCGCATCTAGAAAGGAGCATTCTTGGGACTCTTCTATGTTGCCCCTGTTGGGCAAGTTGTTCCTTTTGCTGTAAGTTACAACAGTGACTCCTGTGTCTTCTAGAAGTGTGGCTGCCAGAATAAACAGCAAAACTTCCATGATTATACTTCAAGCAGAAAACAGAAATAAATAAATTAGTTTGTCTGTGTACCTTTGTACACCTCCTTTGTTATCAGAAACTGTGTTTCAGTGTTTACTAATCCTCTACTGTTTCCTAGGTTTATACTCAAAAACAAAATGGAATAGGGGGCGCCCTTGAGATCACACAATGTTACACAATAAGTAAAATTATACTATAGTAAATCTGAGATAGATTAATTATATCAATATATGTCAGCACACAATGACAGTAGGATTTTCTTATAATACTAGTAGGAGTTACCATATATTAATTCACTTATAAGAGTTCCTAGAACTGATGTTAACCAAATTGTCTGATATTTGAATAAAACTAAATATTCAGATATAACCCAATAATGATAGATATTATTAAAGGTACAAAAATTAATAAACAGTCCTTTTGTAGATAAATCTTGAGGATTAAATACAGAGGCAGCAATCTGTGATGGTCCTGGCCGGGATCCAGATACAGCAATCTAGAACAACAAACAGAAACAGCCCGATGATGGATTTCTTCAGCGCCACATGGCCCAATATTGTAGGTTCCAGATGATAATATATATGATAAATAAATGCACTCACATACATTAAAGCACCTCAGATGGTGCTAATGACACAGTCTGGGATCTATAACAGTCACCCAGCAGACCGACCTCCTGGGATAGTACAGAATCTGTATAGAGAAATATAAAAACACAAAGGAGAAACGCGTCGCAATTATTTAAACTTTTTATTAAAGTGATTTTAACTTTTTTCAAAACACTTGCTGCCTGAGTTTTGGTTATTTTTGAGGACCTTATTGGCCTATAGAAAAGTCAGGAGGACTGCTGTATCCTGTATGCCTTGGTATTAAGTCTGTTGGGTGACTGAATTGATCCCAGCTTGCCTCTTTAGCATCACTGGAGATGCTACACCAAATGTGAGTTTAAACTTCATATCTTTTTGGTTGCTTACAACTCAAGCCAAACAATACTAGGCCATATAGGCTCTTTGTATTTTTATATTTCTCTATACAGATTCTGTACTAACCCAGGAGGTCGGTCTGCTGGGTGACTGTTATAGATCCCAGACTGTGTCATTAGCACCATCTGAGGTGCTTTAATATATGTGAGTGCATTTATTTATCATATATATTATCATCTGGAACCTACACTATTGGGCCATGTGGCGCATCTGTTTCTGTTTGTTGTTTCCTATGTTGTTCAACTTGTGAGGCCAGAAGTGCTGAATGAGCAATTGCCACCGGGCATGGTTGTAGACATAAATATAAGACAAAAAAGTGTGATAAATATGAAATGTTGATTGGATTTGGCCCAATGCGGATGGAAAAAAACTTAAATTGATCAAAATACAGTACAGAGTATTAAAGTTTCCATTATTTTAATAGGGTAGACATTATCTTAAATTACATATGTCAAGTTTGCATGTATTTATAACACCCAAAATGCATATTGGAGCTTTGATAAATTGGGCCATACTGTTTCCAGTGAGTAATTTAGTCATACCCATACAAACTGGATTACTATGCATGGGTTATCAATAGGGTTGCACCGATACTGATACTAGTATCAGTGCTGATACCAAGTATTTGCATGAGAACTTGTACTCGTGCAAATGCACCAATACTTCAACCGATACCTCCAATTCCTACCCATATGCCATCTTGTGGCGTTTTTCAAACTGTATGTTCCCATTTCATTTTAAGCTGGAATGGAGACTTAACTAAAAATTGTTCACTTCTGTTCTGCCAATACAAATTGCTGTTATTTGTATTATTTTACGTCAGAGCAGTGCTTTAAAAGCTGCTAGTTTACAGCTGGAAGCCTCTCATCTTGCACAATTATGCTCAAAATATACTGTACTCTGAGGAACACCCTTAGCCAGGGCTGGACTGGGAATAATTTTCTGTTGAGTCAGTAGAATACAAATGCCCCATTTTTCTCAAAGGGGATTATTGGGATACTCCTTCCTCAATATTATTTTCAGAATTAAATTATACGACTTTGTATTATGTACAAGTGTCAGATTTATCAGTTATATAGGCACCGTACAACCCAATTGCATCCAGTAATCACCCCTTTAAATTGTATCTTTCCAGTCCCAGCTGCTGCAGCTGTTTTTTATTGTTGTTATTATTAATATATGTTATTGTAATAATTTTATTTATAAACATATTCTATGAACTTTGTGACAACAAGCGCATAAAACTGTTTTATTATTTCAAAATGTCTTTTGAGATACAGTTCATAATTATAAAGAAGCGATCTTAAAGGGACAGTATACACTCATTTTCATATAACTGCATGTAATAAACACTACTATAGAGGTGGAGCCAACTGTGGATCAGAGAAGACTTATTTACACAGAGCTCTGCAAAAAATATATAGAAAAGCATTATCTAAGACCTTCAAAATACTACAAAGTAAAGTAAAAAGCCTTGATATATTATCAGGACTACATCAAGATACTCCGGTGCCAACTATCTAAGATATAAAGTGTATTGGGAGTGACTGGCACAGAAATGCCTGCTAGGGCACCAGGAAGAACCGCGGCTGCGGCCTGCTATTGAAGAGAGAGCTTTGAGGAACAGCTACTGAGGCCTCGGGCACAGTATTCCTAAGCAGCACCCAATGCATCTCTGTGCACGGGGGAAACAATAAGTGGAGTTCCAAAAGTGGTTACATAGGGTCTGCCGTGGCCTGTACTAAACATGGAGGAACCCCATGCAACTCTACTAACCCTTTTCCAGGACTATGATAAGTGGCTGATGGGTAGACTAGATCGTCTTTTAATAGCTATTGATCCCCAGTATGCAGAGATGATGGAAGCTAAACCATGTGGGATTCAGCCTGCAGACGGAACCACGAATCAGGACCTTATGCAGACCCACACTGAGGCCTTCTTAGTACCAACCGCTGTAGTGCCCGGCTGGGCAGAGACCATGCCGGGCTTTGAAAGACGCTGATGTCCATCACCTGACTCCGCCATGGAGGATGTAGCCGATCACTACGAGAGGGGTTGTTAGGTCCAGGATGCAAAGAGCGGAAACCTTCAACGCTCTATACCGCGGAAACACCTGTGAGATTTGGAGTCAGGGTCACAGATGCTGCTGTGAGTTTGGCTGGAACTAAGAAGCGGCTATCGGGTTTGGGAACCCTTCTGGCTCAGGCTGCTATGATCTGGAACCCTGGGGGATTTCCCCCTGCTGGAACGCTGCTTTCTGCGAGTAAATGTTTAATAACGGAGACCGCTACGCTGCATACACTGGGTCAGCTTGAACACACCAGATTGCTCGATTTTGGAAGCTGTAATGCATGCAACTCCTGTTGGTTGCTTTCCCAGGGCTGGACTCTCTCTATGTCACCAGACTTATCACAGTGTACCTTTGCAGTCTGTGGAGTGGGGTAATCACAATTCCCATTAACTGTGTAGCTGACAGTAGCTCTTTCAATCCCCCCTAATCCCACAGGAACCTATGTCTGCTATGACGCTTTGAGATTGATTGTGGCCCAGCCATTACTGCAAAAAGATTACTAGGAACTATTCACTCATTAGATATAGATTACTTCTCTAGCACAATTATTGGGGCTTGCATTCCTTTTGAAATACTTAGCACAGTCTTGTATAACTAGTTTCTTCATGGTAGAATGTTTGTTTCAGTTTATTCTCACTTTCAGGATGGGGTTACGAGGCACCGATATTCGCCCAGCAAGGAGAGTTTTTATGGGTTTTACACTACTCAGATATGAACTTTTCTGAAGAAGGGACTATGACTATGTATATAATTTCTTTAACATGTTAAAGTGTCTATTACTCTGTTCTACATTCTCAGTATATTGCAGGGCCCAGGATAGCCTACAGTAAGATTGTAATATTTTTCACTCCTAAGCAATACCGTATAAGCTCCTAATTGTTTTTTCTAGTACTGTATATGGCATAGCTGTCTGTGTGTCCTTTACTTTTCCTTCTCTTATGGGAAGCTACCTGTGGCTGTATGAATAGGCTATTTCTCTCATGTGGGATGATGTATGAATGCATTTTTGCCGGCTAAATGTGCGAGCTAAGTTGAGTATTCTTGGCTTCAGTGTTTGACCTCTCCCATGCTTGATACTGACAATTTAGGAGTGTATAATAATCCATCTATATGCTGTGTGTGAATTAATCCGGTTAATTATATTGTATTAATGGATGGATAATAAGCCCAGCATACTTGGTGTCTCTATTGTGTTCATTTTGAGAATTTCTAACTTCTCGACTCCCCCCCCCCCTATTTTTGTGTGGTACGGGATAATTAGCTTATTCTCCATACTCTCATATGGCAGAGTTAAGTAGTCTCTGCCCTGTCCGTAGAGCCTTTGTTTTCGTTTGTCTTGGTGTAAGTGTAAAAAAGACTCTCCGGATCTTACTACTGAAAGGTTCAGCATGACCGTTCTACTGTGTTTCATTATCTGCAGTTTGTCCACCTCGTCAGACCTGATAGAACTGTTAGCTATGTTGTTAATGCATGTGCTTGGATTTGTGATATGGTGATTGAGGTTCAAGGATTGTAAATGCGGTCAATAGACTTGTTTTCTCAGGTACTTCTGGGAGCTAGATCCTGTTGATAGGCCTAGTTGGTTTAGATAGCTAGGCGGTAACTGGTTAGATATGGATGTCATAGAAGGCACCTCCACTTCTTAACTGTAAGTTTTTTCGCCGGATCCATCTAGAGTATAGCCTCAGATTAAACTAATAACTACTAGCTGTAGTATATTCTATAGTGACTAGCATCTAGGTAGATATAATTATTTAATTGCCCCAGGGGACCTCTGAGTCATGTATTGCTGATTACCTCCTATAACACACTAGCTTATCAATCCTTTGGACCTGTGACCTCTATTTTTAGTTTGTCTGATCCTGTGTTAAGCATAACTATCTAAACAGCCTTATTCCTATACATATTGAGACTCAGAGTTTTTGGTTGCAAATCTTGCATTTTAAATCTTGCATTTTCCTTCTTGCTGACACAGTGGTGACTATTTTTTATAGCTCATGTTGGTATGCTGATTGTTATTACCTCTTACAATGTATGTTATGTTCACCTAAAAATTTATAACATTTATACGCTGCTCAATTAAGAGTAGATTAAGTATACAACCCTTCTAATTTATACTCAAGGATGAGGACTCTCTGGAGTCTCATGACATGTCTTCAGATAAGCCCCAGCTACCAGATCCCATGAGTGGATCTCTATTATATAGAAGACACTAGCGACCTTAATCATTAAAATAGAGGCATTGATGAAGGGTAATATTGTACTTTGATTAATACTTTGTCTGTTATAGTGTTGTTTGTGACTGTAGACCTTCATTGTTGCTCTTGGGATGTTACCCTCCATTCTGTGACTGTTGTACCTGTTTTTTTTTTTTGCCTCAATAAAAATATTAAAAAAATAAATAAACACTACTATAAAGAATAAAATGCACAGATTCTGATATAAAAATCTAGTATAAAACTGTTTAAAAACTTACTTAGAAGCTCTTAGTAAAACCTTTATGCAAAGAAAAAATGAGTGTATAATGTCCCTTTAAATCATTAGTCTGTATTGTGCTTGGTAAACTGTCATGACATTAAAAAAGTATCGGTAATTGGTATCGGGGAGTATTTGAAAAAAAGTATCAGTACTTGTACTCGGTCTTAAAAAAATGGTATCGGTGCAACCCTTATTATAACTATTGTGTTATAAATAAAGTTTATTTATTAAAAGGGTATTAGTTAACTAGGGTATCTATTCAACTGGTAGCGAGCTCTTATTTCGTGAACATAAATAAGTTTCAGCAAATTTTACCATTTGAAGCTCTAGAGATTTAAAAAAAAAAACTGGTAGCAGGCAAAATGTCTACTCTCACTGCATCTAAGCCAAGATGTAATCATGTGTTTGTTTATAGCTATAAACATTAGAGATAAATGGAGAGGTTTAGAAACAAAAAGAAAAAAGACCAATGGCACTACTAGGTATTAGGGCGGAGTATTGCCTGATAAAAGGATACTCCAGTAAAATTCCTGTGAGTTCCTAGGGTGTTGCTGTTTATAGAGAGAATACTTAGTAGAAACAGTAGTTGGGTAGATGAACTATCCAACAAAAAGTATACACTTAATAGCACTCCAAAGTCCTAATAATAATAAAGCACTCTTAAAGACATCACCTCAACATAAGTTTATAAGGGGGTAAGATAGAATAAAAATAAAATATAACTTTTATTAATAATATTAAAAACAACCAAAACATACAAGATACATACAATTAAAACTACGAAATGGAGGATGGTCAGCGTGTGTGTAAAAGTGAATGCTAGTATGGCCCTAATAGTATAGGAACTAGACCAATTACTCTTTATGACATCAAATGATGAATATATTCAAAATTCCTCTTCTGAATATAAAGAGCTACTGTGTATGAACAAGTATATCAAACTGCTAGTAGTACGTTACGTGCCAAGATAAAGTAGGCACCAGCCTAAGTATTAAATCCCAGATGAATTTACTATATACTTGGGACAAATTAACATCACACGTTGTATCATTTGTGGATTAAAGTGAACTTTATTGAGTGGGCGGTTATGTCCAAGTAATAGAAACACATATATAAATGCTACCGTGGCTGATAATATGTAGTGAGCCTATGACTAAAGGGATTGTGTACTAGTACAAAAGATGGATGGAGTAGTCAGTAATGAGGCTAAGTTACATGCGGTTATAGCTGCTGGGTTGAGCTGTGCAAATAGATTGCAAAATTAAGCTGTAGACCTTAGGTTATACAATATACCAAACCTGAATTAGCTAGATGCTGTCTAAATTTAATAAACCAACGTGATAGGTCACTCACAAATGTAAGTCTTAGAGATCAGGTGTAACAAAAAATGAAAAACAGCATAAGCAACTTAACATGAGGGAATCCTAATACCAGCACTGAATGTTACTTTAATAGTGCTCAGAGATAGAGGTGTTAATCCTGTTGAGTAACTAAAGGGTTAAAAAAGCACCTTCTAATTAGAATCAGGCTATGCAGGCTATGCCGCTTTATGAAAAGTATATTGGTGTATATACAGCTACACACTAGTGAGTGTTAATTATAAAGTAATCACAGTAAACCCTGCAAGACTTGCTACAATTAATTTAAGTGAGTACTTGAGGTAATTTTATCAAATATCTTACATTGAAATATTGTCTATATCATTGTTGCTGGATTATAGCGGGTTTGCCTTGTGAATCAGTGGTATACCAAAATAGTAGTATAACTGAATATGTGCAGCTTAGTGCTTGTCAGCATTAGTATAAAACACCTTGAAATTAGCTAAAGCTAATTCTAATAAACATAAATATCACAAATTCCCAACATGATTATTAGGTTTGTATATTAAATGTATTTTTGTTAATTTTATTTGGTTATCTATTTTGTAGTAACACAATCTAAAAGTGTGATTTACAAATGGTTACACAGTGTATCTGTGTTACTGAAGCTCCACATTTATCTGCCGGATAATTAACATTTAGGTAAATAAGCTCAGCTGTTCACTACCGCTGAAATGTGGCTTAACGGACAGTGCTAGTCAGTTTTTATATATTCAGTTAAATGTAACGTGTCAGGAGCAATGTAATGACACAGATAAAGGGCTAAAAGGTTAACAGTCATGAGTTCACAGAGAAAACCGGCATTATTGTGGTTAAATATATTCGGAGTATTTATACTTTGTATGGCTTGTAAGCGGATTTTACCACAACCGGATAGCTCAAAAACAATGACTGAGTCAATTAATTAGCCCATACAGATTGTTACACACTATTGCCCCAAAACAGTTAAGAGGGACCATATAATCTAAGGTCACGCTGATCGTGCCTCCAGAACGCTGCCTAAAACACAGGAGTTCACTGGACTCCTCACCAATTCCCTGCCGTTTCGCCGCTTGTAGGCTTTAACACGCGCAATGGTGAGTTAAATACCCTACATTACACTGTGTCCCCTCCTCCAATGTGACGTGGCCTAGTGGGTGTGTTCCATGACGTGTGTGAAACATCAGTGGAATCTACAGGTTCGACATCACTGTCACTGCATATAAGTTACTGCATATCAGGTACTGCAAAGACGTTACAGTTGCGAGATTATTATTGAATAGTGAAGTTGTCAATTAATAACTAAATTCCTAAACAAACACTATGGTAATATAAACTGTAAGCCACTACACAAAAATAAAAATAAATCATTAATAATGTGAAAACTAATAACGGTGACTATTATGTGAATGTATTTTAATTGAAATAAGTGTATTATAATGAAAAATAATGCTGTAAGAATGGAAATAATAAACGTACTGAATGTTGTGCTATTATGGGTGATGTGCTCAAGAGTGTTAGATGTGAAAACTTCTGCAAAGTGCTAACGTGGGTGAAAAGGGGAAGAATTTATAAATACATAAGTACAAATAATATTTAAATAATCAAGATGAAGTGAATACGCATTGCTAAAGTGTACATTTAGTGTTCAAAAATATGAGTTAATTTAAAAGTGTGGTGATAAAATAATGAATAAAAAAACAATTAATTTGTAATAAAATTGAATTTAACGTTTTTTAAATACACTTAATGAAGTGAAATGGAATGACAACTAGATAATGGTAACTTGCAATGTCAATTCCCTTTACACCAACATAAATCATTCCCTAAGAACAAAAGCAATATCACACTTTTTAGATCAGGACCAAACACTATCCATTTAACAGACTAAGTTCATTATTGAGAGTATTGAATTTTTCTTAAATAATAGTTTTCTGTTCAACAATGAAATGTATCTACAAATTAAGGGTACAGCCATGGGCACAAGGTTCGCTCCCAGTTACTATAACCTCTTCATGGGATATTTTGAGGAATTATTTTTGAAAGATAATCCTTGGGGGTGAACCTATACAAACGTTATATAGATGACGTGTTTATGATTTGGAAGGGAGACAAACTGTTAGAGATGTTTTTAGAGGATCTTAATAATAATGATTTAGGTCTATCATTCACCCATGATTATAGTAATCAACTTATTCAATTCCTAGATATAGAAGTGGAAATAAAAGAACAAAATATTACAAGAAAAACTTTCTTTAAAATAATAAACTCCAACAATTTCACTTTAACAGCTGCCATCTCAATAGATGGAAATCAAACATTCAAAAAAGTCAGTTTCTAAGTATTAGAAAGAATTGCTCAGATTTAACAACATATGAAGAACAATCAGAAAATTGAATTGAACGTTTTAGGGATAAAGGGTATAACATGAATATTGTTCTTAAAACAAAAAATATGGTTAAGGACACTAATAGAGATTAATTATTCAAAGGTAATAATACCAATAAAAAGAGCAACAGATTTGAAAAGAATAACAGATGTACATTTTATCACAGGGTATAGTACACAAAATCAAAAAAATCCTTAGAAAACATTGGCACTACAATAAGAAAGACCCGCTTCTAGGAGAAAGAGTTACAAATACACCAGATATTTTCAAAAAAGCAAAAAATTTGAAAAACTACTTAGCCCCCAGCCAATTCAGAAATAAACACAAGGTTGAAGTAGACCTTAATGGTGAGAAAATCAAAGGCTTTTTCCCCTGCGATACATGTAAATCATGCAAATATAGTAGTAAAAAGAAGGTCGTATTCTCAACAGATAAAAAGAAAAGTTTTAAGCTAAACAAAATAGTAAGATGTACAGATCATAATGTAATATATGAGATACAGTGTTCTTGTAAACTAATTTACATAGGTTAAAAGAGAGGATAAGAGATTATTTATGGCACATTGAAAACCAAAAAACAAATACTGTTCTTTATCAACATATGAACAATTTCAAATATTAGGGAATACAAAAAATCAATATGAACAAAAGAGAGGGAAATACTGAAAAATGTCTATTGAGGAGAGAAGCAGAAATTATATACAATTCCAATACGCTACATCCCTATGGCCTAAATATGGAATTTGATTTTCTAAATAAATTAAATTCCATTGTTCTGCAAATTATACTCAGTATAATTATTTTTTACTTTGTGAATACTCCAATTGAATCAAGGATAAACTGATATACACATTTTTAAGGACACAAAGTAAACAAACATTGGCTTGTTAATGTTTATATAAGAATGAAAAAATCATATAGATACGAGAATGATCTTATAGAATCACATATAAACATTTGCCAGTTGTTTTTCCTCTAATTAGCATTACTTAATCGCACATTTTAAAACTCTGAATTAATTTTGGATCAATTCAAATCATATGTCCTGCTTATGTTGAACCATTTGTACTGTATATATATATTTTTCTGTATATTTTTTCTATATATATTTTCTTGTTTCTGCCAATTTTTTTCTGTATTTTTTTCTGTATATAAAAATGACAAGGAAATCACAAGGGGTTAAGGAGAAATCCTCAATTAAGACAACACACCTGTAAGAAAAAGGCTTTATCAAAGGTGCAAGGAGCTTAAAACGACATTGGCTTAAACATGTCAATCACAAACAGGCTATTTATAGAGAGCCTTTGGAAACAGTGATCATCTTGATAAAAACTAGTGACACAGCCGAAACGCGTAGACCCTGTTTGATCACATCAAAGGCTAATGATACAATGGGCAGAACGGATGTACAGACCATTTTGTGTTATATAACGAGTAGTCTGACTAATACATGTAAACGTTGAGGCGCTCACAAAGTATCGAATATTGCCTAACATTTACAGTTGCAACTATTTCATCCATTGAGGAATTTCATTTCCAGCAATGATTACTTTAATTTGTCTCCACTGGAGTACTACCGGTCATTCCGGCTTTATTAGAACACTAATAAGCGGAATGCTCTGGACTTTAGGTGTCCCCATTAAGAGTGCATAGTTCATATGACCAAAGAAAAATCCAAAGGAGGTTATTCACCAGAATTCTTCCACAGCTAGCCAACACAATTGCGGCTGGATAAAGTACCTCTATACTAGCCATACACAGGCTTTTTTCTACCAAGACTTTCTTATACATATCAGCATATCGTTTCCTAGAAAGAACTTTTATAATGGATATTTCACTTCTGTATTTATCATTGATTTTTATTGAATTGTATGAACTACATTTTTACCTTATTGTATGAACCATACTTTATGTATTTAGATGCCGGCATCCTGCATTAGTTTTATACTATCATACAGTTTTTAGGAAAAATTGTCCTTTAATAAATACCATTTATACCTTAGCATATCTATTAATCTGTGTACTCATCAGACGTACACTCATCAGACAGGTCTATCTTGAGTGCTTATTCCCGCATTCTATACTATATTGATTCACTTCACTTGTGGGGAGCAGTGTGTTTTTTGGGATTTGAGCTAAAGTCTGATTACTTAAAGAGAGCTCTCATATACCCTTTCTTTTTCGGGGTCCTCTTGTACAAGATATATATTTTTGATTAATAATTGATGAGGAAGTGTTTCACAGATATGCTTATGAAATGCCTGATAGACGTGTAAGCAGAATAGTTGTCCATTACCTTGGACAGGCCAAGAGAATCATCTGTGCCTCATGGAACTGTGAACAAATATCCCATGAGATCTCATGTACATACAATGCCATCTGTGTTGTCAGAATCTCTGGAGCAAAAAGCCTTTGGTCCATGCAACGTTTACCAGCATAAAATAGTAACAACAGTAGTTTCAATCATAAAACTAATGCTGCCTAAAGATTCACAATAAACAAAAAATAAGCTAAAGTATGAAAAATAGAATCAACCGTGATTATTTATATGCTGTGTATGAGCTTCACTATGCATTAGAAGGGTATTTCTGTCAATACACTCTAGTCCTTGATGCTACTGTAAGTCTGAAATTGTTAGTATATTTGAGGAGGTTACAATTCTGAAGCCAAATTTACTTCTGTCTTATAACACAACTTTTCAGCTTGGAGACTTCTATGTGGCACCTTTAATTTTCTAATGTGCTTTCTTTAAAGAGAACTCAGCAATTAATTTGGCCATACTGATTGATCCAAGATAAGAGTATAGCAAAGGTGCATGAGTTTTTTCTTTCTTTTTATGTATAAGAAAACAATTATTTCACAGTGATAGTCTTAGACAGAGAAGCAGCCACTGCACAAGCTATGCCTGCCTGCACACATGTCATTTGCTGGAACCATATTATAAAAGATGTAGAATTCTGGGTCTTAGCACATAGAGGAGGGAAAGATGATTGGCAAGTATACATAAATAATATTCTTCAGCTTCTGGATTGTGAAAGTAGAGTTCCTGAAATTGCTGCAGAAATTAAAAAGATAAACGAGTGATGGCTTCCTCAATTATTTTTAACAGAAGCTGAGAAATACTGTTAAAATGTGCCAAAGTATGATTGCTGTTCTCATGAGACTATGTAGTAATAAGAAAATGAGCATGGATGAAATGGTTTTGGCTTTTTATTTCCTTCAAACACATTACCTAAAATAAAGTTTATGGGGATTGTGTGGCATTGGAAAGTACCACCTGTTAGCAGAACAAATCACCAGAAAATTAAATCCTGATACTACACAGTTTTCAGTACCCTGTCTTCCTGTAGATGACATTGTGCATTTCCTAAAGCAGGGAAAGATAAACACATACCATGTGCCAAAACATCAAGGAAAAGACCGTATATCAAAGTCTATGGAAGGTCTAGTAGATCTAATAGTAAAGCAAAATCAAATACTATTACAAGCATAGTCTGGCTGTTTGCTCATTAGAGTTTTACGTGAAAAGGAATATGTGGTGAAATTATTTCCAAAAGAAACACTTTATTGGAACAGTTCCAGGACATGCTACCATATTATGGCAACAGATTTCTGTAGGGAAAAGACTGTATCAGTCAAAGCAGGGGTATGCTTTGAAAAAACTGAGGATAAGTAGACAAGAAGGAAAATCTGGAAGAAAATTTTGATTTCCTTCCGATGCATGATTGTATTACAATTGAAACAGGAGACAAATAAAAATAAAGCTGCTTGTAATGAAAGGCAATTATTATCATCTTATACTTTTTAAGCAAAAAGCCCTGTTTTTCAAGTACCTCTCAAAAATCTATTCAAGCAAAGCTGAAGGAGAAAAATTAACTTGTTCCATAGGAATCTATGGCAGGCTAAGGTCAACATCAATGCAAATCACTCTTGATTAAAAATTGTCTAGTTGACACTGGCATCAAGGGATTCCTAATTACTAGAAAAAGCCAAGAGAAGATTTAAAAACTGATGGTGTGTGTGTCTTCAACCCATTCATTTTGCTGCCCATGGAACTACAGGGCTACTCAACAATTTCCACAAATATGGACGTTGTGGAGGACATATAGAGCACTGTTTTGATTGGATACACAGGGGCCGATTTATCAAGGGCCAAATGGCCCCTGATGCTCATTTCCACGAGAGACTTCAGGCTCGCCGGAAACAGCAATTATGAAGCAGCGGTCTTAAAGGGACAGTCTACACCAGAATTTTTATTGTTTAAAAAGAAAGATAATCCCTTTATTACCCATTCCCTAGTTTTGCACAACCAACACAGTTATATAAATACATGTTTTACCTCTGCGATTACCTTGTATCTGAGCCTCTGCAAACTGCCCTCTTATTTCAGTTCTTTTGACAGACATCTATTTTAGCCAATCAAATCTGACTGACTGGAACTCCAAGTGCATGAACACAGTGTTATCTACATGACATACATGAACTAACACCATCTAGTGGTGAAAAACTGTCAAAATGCCCTGAGAGAATAGGCCTTCAATGGCTTATAAATTAGCATATGTACCTCCTAGGTTTAGCTTTCAACTAAGAATACGCAGAATAAAAAGCAAAATCAGTGATAAAAGTAAATTGGAAAATTGTTTAAAATGACATTCGCTATCTGAATCATGAGAGTTTATTTTGGACTAGACTGTCCCTTTAACCCCTTAAGGACAAGGCCATTTTTAAATTTCTTTCCCTTAAGGACTAAGGCTATTTTTACATTTCTGCTGTGTTTGTGTTTAGCTTTAATTTTCCTCTTACTCATTTACTGTACCCACACATATTATATACCGTTTATCTCGCCATTAAACAGACTTTCTAAATATACCATTATTTTCATCATATCTTATAATTTACAAAAAAAAAAAAAAAAATGAGGAAAAAATGGAAAAAAACTAACTTTTTCTAACTTTGACCCCCAAAATCTGTTACACATCTACAACCACCAAAAAACACCCAGGCTAAATAGTTTCTAATTTTTGTCCTGAGTTTAGAAATACCCAATGTTTACATCTTCTTTGCTTTTTTTGCAAGTTATAGGGCAATAAATACAAGTAGCACTTTGCTATTTCCAAACCACTTTTTTCCAAAATTAGTGCTAGGACACAGATATCTTTCAGGAATCCCTAAATATCCCTTGACATGTATATGTATATTTTTTTTAGAAGACATCCAAAAGTATTGATCAAGGCCCATTTTGGTATATTTCATGCCACCATTTCACCGCCAAATGCTATCAAATAAATAAAATCGTTCACTTTTTCACAAATTTTTTCACAAACTTTAGGTTTCTCACTGAAATTATTTACAAACAACTTGTGCAATTATGGCATAAATGGTTGTAAATGCTTCTCTGGGATCCCCTTTGTTCAGAAATAGCAGACATATATGGCTTTGGCATTGCTTTTTGGTAATTAGAAGGCCGCAAAATGCCACTGCGCATCACACGTGTATTATGCCCAGCAGTGAAGGGGTTAATTAGGGAGCATGTAGGGAGCTTCTAGGGTTAATTTTAGCTTTAGTGTAGTGTAGTAGACAACCCCCAAGTATTGATCTAGGCCCATCTTGGTATATTTCATGCCACCATTTCACAGCCAAATGCGATCAAATAAATAAAATCGTTCACTTTTTCACAATTTTTTTCACAAACTTTAGGTTTCTCACTGAAATTATTTACAAACAACTTGTGCAATTATGGCATAAATGGTTGTAAATGCTTCTCTGGGATTCCCTTTGTTCAGCAATAGCAGACATATATGGCTTTGGCGTTGCTTTTTGGTAATTAGAAGGGCGCTAAATGCTGCTGCGCATCACACGTGTATTATGCCCAGCAGTGCAGGGGTTAATTAGGTAGCTTGTAGGGAGCTTGCAGGGTTAATTTTAGCTTTAGTGTAGAGATCAGCCTCCCACCTGACACATCACACCCCCAGATCCCTCCCAAACAGCTCTCTTCCCTCCCCCACCCCACAATTGTCCCTGCCATCTTAAGTACTGGCAGAAAGTCTGCCAGTACTAAAATAAAAAGGTCTCTCTTTGCACCGGAGGGGTAAGAAGTGTTATTGCAGGATGCCTCGATATCGAGGCATCACGGCAATGACCAGAAAGCGGCTGGAAGCGATCAGGATCGCTTCCAGCTGCCTTAAACCCCAATGTCGCACAGGGTACGTCTCTGGTCTTTAAAGACCAGCTTGTGCAAGACGTACCCTGTACGACATGAGTCGTTAAAGGGTTAAGACCTGGCTGCGGTCTGCAATCCGCCCCAATCCTATCCGATTGGGTTGAAAAACATCCCCTGCTAGCAGCCGATTGGCCATGAATCTGCAGGGGGCAGCATTGCAAAAGCAGTTCACTAGAACTGCTTGTGCAATGTTAAATGCCGACAGCATATGCTTTCGGCATTTAGCGATGTCTGTCGGACATGATACACTACAGTGTATCATGCCGGACAATGATAAATCGGACCCTGAGTGTATTAAGTGTAAATTTACTAATAGTGTGTACTGTGCTTCTTGTATTGTGCTGTGTCTGTTGGATTTGGTGTAATGTGCCTTTAAGGATGCCTGTCTATCTGCCTGAACTGCAGTAATCACTATACAGTATATATATCCTTAATATGCAGTTGGGGCTGCATGTGTATTCTGTTCTTGTGTGTTCTGTTTGTATACTGGTGTATGCATTCTATTTTCTGAGTCTTTGTTCTGTGCTGTTTTGATGCTTTTTGGAACTTTTATGCTTTAATATTCTAGGTACTCAGACATTTTCCATTTAATAATTTATATTTGTATGTCCCTACCCTGATAATTTGTATCTCTTGGTTTGACTATGTTTTCCTAGAAATATTCCCCTACACTGATAATTTGGTTTGTATTTTCACTCTTGACTTGACTGGGTTTTCCTTTCTATATTACTCTGAGTATTTGGATTAATATTGAATCTGTCTGGGTTGTTTTGACCCTCTATTTTGAATTGCATTTTATTGGATTATGTGATTAACCTTAAAGGTAACTTGTTATGCATGTATGGTGTTTGAATGCTGGTGCACGGCCCTCACAGCATGTTTGTGTACGCTGCTGAAAAACAGTAACTATTAAAAACACATTATAGGTCTAATTTACCTGAGTTTTTAAAATGGCCTGACATTGTTTTTGGAAAACAGTTATATTAAATTCTAATAAACTTTATTTTAATTTTATTTTAATGTTATAGGCTGAATGTTCTGTCAGACCTGGCACTGCTGAGGGAGAGGGTGTAAGGGATGTTCCATTCTCAGTGGAGGAGCACACTGACCTTGCGAATGAGATAGAGCAGTGCTACGACCAGCTCTATGACAGCTAGAACCTCACCCCAAGCTTAAAGTGACCGCTTGGAGAGAAAAGCAGAGTCTGTATCTTCTGTGGGTGTGAGTTGCTGCTCAGTGACCCTCTGTAAGAAGTGCTACTCGTACCTGAAGATCAAGGTCAAGGCGAAAATGGCTCGAGAGGTGGTTGACCGCCGGAAAACCGGGGGTGGGTGGTCAGACTCCTATGACCTATTCCGTATTAAATTTAAGGCATGTTTTTATTATATGTTGGATTTAAACATTTTAGTTACTATGACATGTGCATTATTGTTTCTAGTAATGTAATATTTTGTTTGCGGAACAGCATTATCAATGTTACTAACCAAAACATTTCAACCAGTATGCTTTTTTTTTGTTTACTCTAAATTCATGGTTAGTTTTTAAAGAGGTAGGAAAGTAAAAAAAAACTTGCATGATGCAGAAAGAAAACATGGTCTTAGAATTATAACTGATGTTAATATATGTGCATCTATTGGTGAAAATAATAAAAATGGTTGTTTAAATGTATGTAGAAATGTTAGCTACCATTCTAATTACCTTTATCTCACAGATGATGTAACGAGACAAACTACTATAAAAGTTGGCAATTAGCTTTAAATACATTTAATATCCCTTTAGCACAAATATTAAATATGTGAACATGTCATTGAGTTATATGTACTAATTATTTTTGTTTTGTTTCTTTGTACAGTGTCATTGGATGTGGGTGAAGTCCCCCCGGTATCTCAGACCACCTCTGGTACTGAGAGTGTAGCTGCTTCAGAGGCTACACCAGCGGATAAATTTGATGATCTGCCTGTCCCATCTCCATCTGGTGGTGTGTCCTCTTCCCCTTTGTTGTTCCAGGCTCCTCAGGTTCAGGTTGAGGACACCTTTTCTGATCTGGAGGAGGTTGAGGCGGAACCTGAGGAAGAAAGACCCAAACAACCAGGGGATAAGGACTGCCAGCCAAATCCTTCTGGGGGACCATAAGTACTACGAGGATGTATCTGAGTTCTGCTTTAAACGCATATAGTACAATGACCTTAACCATGAAAAGATGGAAGTCCTTGAAAAAAAATCCTATGGCAAATCAGACAGGACACACGGTCAATGGGCGAGTCATTACCACTGCTCGCTCACAACTAATTCAGGGGCAGTCACCACTGTTCACAGTGTCAACACTACAATTTGGCAGTGGCTCCTCCGCCCCTTCCACCCTCTGAATCTAAGGCCTCAAAATATAAAGCAGTGCAAGGTTAATCTCAAGTGCCAGAAGAAACTGTGGCAAGGGAATCAACAGCCTCCTCTAAAAGAAAGAGAAGGGACAATGATCATAGAAGCCCAAGAAAGAAATGCTCTTGAAAAACCTCACAATCTACACACTTAATGTGTTCATCTATTTTTGTAGTTTTTTTTTCCTTTTTTTGTATTTTTTTTTTTGCAATGAATCCAGTGCTTCATCATTGTGTGATAAAGTATTTAAGTTTAATGTTGAATTTTTCTACTACCACCAGTATTATGCGTGTATATTCTAAAGAACTAGCCTCTAAAGAAACTGCTGGCCCCTATCTCTCCACCTCAAAATCCTTTTAGATCACATACATAGGTGACAATTTATCAAGGGCCGAATGGCCCCTGATGCCCGTTTCTATGCGAGCCTTCCAGCAGTTATAAAGCAGTGGTCTTAACACCACTGCTCCTTAACTGGTCTGCTTCCTCTGATGCTGCGGACATCAATCCGCCCGATCCTATACGATGGGGTTGATTGAAACTTCCTGCTAGCAGCTGATTGGCCGCAAATCTGCAGGGGGCGGCATTGCACAAGCAGTGTTCACCAGAAAGGGTGCAGTCTTCTTCAAAAGTTTTCTGTTTTTGAATGATCATTATTGCCTTTCTATCTGGGAGGATATTTAACAGGAGCAGGTGATGTTTATTGTTATTCAAGCCTGATAAATGAAGCCCCAGAAGGAAGGTGCTAGTAACTACACTGAGGCCAGAAAATGAGAGGTAGTCAAGGGGTTGCTAAGGTAGGTGTTTGGGAGAAGGGCTTATAAGGGGGAGAGCAGCGGAAGCTGTCAGCAGTCAGGTTTTAGGAGTGGGAAAAGTTGTAACATGGATAGCGTGAGCGTGCTGTTGGAGCAGGTAAAAAGCCTAGTGGAGACTAAGGGGCTTACTTGGCTACAGCAGAAGCTCTTGCTAAATGGAGCAGGAGGGGACACGGCTCGGGAGGAGCTGGTGGGAGCAGCAGGTCAGGAGCGGAAAGCACGGTCGGCCGGTGAGGTGCTCAAGGCTGCCGGCGTGGCTTAGTCCCACAATCAGGAGCCGGCTAGATGGAGAGCTGGGAGCGGCAGAAGATCCGGTTGGCAGAAGAGGAGTGCTGGGGCCCGGAGCATGTCGCCCGCGCTGGAAGTAGAAGCCAGCAGAGGGCGCCAGAGACGTTGCGTGGCTGGGAGCGGTGACATCACGGGTGAGACGACGGTTACAGGGAGCGGCAGGGAACAGGAGACGACGGTTACAGGAAGTGTCACAGAAAAGGAGGCCGCATGGAGGAGAGGGTGTGAGGTGGTAGAAGCCGGGAGTGTGGTGCAGGAAAGAATGAGTGGGGAATGGGGGCGGGAGAAGAGATGGGTGGTGGTGAGGACAGAGGAGGATTACGACAAGAGGTGAGGGGTCCAGGTGTGTGCTGATAGGGTTTCAGGGGCACATAGGATAAAAAAATCCATAGGGGTGAGGGGTAGGGGGGCATCAGGTATGAGGATAGGTTACAAAAAGGGGAATGGAGAGCAGGGAAGTATGGGTGGAGTGGTAGAGGGGTTAGTGCAGGAAATAAGGGGACTTGGGAGGGGTAGGGGGGAAGGAGCGTTAGGGGTAGGGGATATATAAGGGGGAGCAGTAGTCAGGTTCAGAGAGTAGGTGGGGAGGATGTGGGGACAAAAGGAGGAGGGAGAATTGAGGGGGGATCAGGCATGGTAGTAAACTTGTCTGATGGTTCATTTACAGAACCTTAGGCGCAGTCTTCATTACAGGACCTGGAAGAGGACGTCCTGTGAGTGAACAAGTCTTACAGTGACTTTGCACGGGAGGAGAGCGCAATGGAGCATCACGCAGAACCGGAGCGCACAACACAGGTAGGAGACATGGCTGCGTTGATGCAGCTGCTTCGTTCCCTGGTGCCTGGAGTGGGTCAGGGGGAGAATGTTAGGGAGCAGGTGGGCAGGAGTAGAGAAGGGGGTAGTGGGGTTTCCGCTAGGTCGCAGAGGTATAATGCTCCTTCTCCTTCACAAAGGGCTAATGCCAGCTTGGAGAGGCAAGTCAGGGCGGAAAGGAACAGGATTGTACGGCAGAGGGATAAATCCCGGGCTCCACAGAAGGGCTACAGGGAGTGGGAAGAGCACACATCCCCCACATGGGGCAGGAGGGAAGGGTCGAGATCACATAGTGGCGGCAGGAGGAGGACGAGACAACAGGGGAACCTGGGGGAAAGGATCAGCAGCATAGGCTCGGCGGAGCGTGCCAAGAAGTGAGGGGACAAGGAGCCAGGAGTAAGGTTGGCAGGTGAGATGGTGGGGGACAATACTGGGAGTGGTGGGGGTGTGCATTAGTTGGTGTTGAAAGGTTTGAAGGAGCTGGTATCCCAGTTGGAAGGAAGAGCAGTTGGTGGGCTGGGAGGTACGGCTGGGGCATGGGTCCCGTCGGCTAGTGGGGGAGTGGTGATAGTAGGGACGGTAGTTGGAGGGGTCCCCACGGCCGGGGGGGAAAAGGGGGTGCAGCCCCGACAACGTCAGGGGAGGTCTTGAAAGTGGCAGACCAGGCATTGAGAAGGCCATGTCTATGCTCGGTGGGTCCTTTAGGGATCCATCTGAGCAAGGAAGTTAAGGAGAAGATCTGGAAGAGGGAGTTTGTGGAGTTATTCTCGTTGCTCCCTTTGGATCACTTTATTGAGCTAAAGGAGGATCCGAAGGTGGAGCAGGGGAAAAAAGAAAAGGAGAAGAGAAAGAAAAAATGGAGGAATTTGCCAAAAACTTTCTCCAATTGGTCTAAGGCCTTTTGTATATTGGCCAGTGTGATGGGCGAAAAGATCCCTGAGCAGAGTTCGGCAATGTTCTGCTATTTTGACGAGATTGCCGGGGGTCAAGGGACGTACGGGGGTTTAGCTTGGTGGCGTTACGACGAGCAGTTTCACCAAAGGTTGGCGGTGCGTCCGGAGAGGAGGTGGGACGATCGTGAAATGGGGGTTTGGCTTGAACGAAGGAGTGGGGGCCACAGCGGTGACGTTTAAAAAAGTTTTTTTCTTTCAGTTTAACGAGGGAGCGTGCAGATTTGGGACAACCTGCAAGTACAAACATGAGTGTTCGGGTGTGGGGGAGCTCATTCAGGAGCCCGGAAGGGTAATGGAAGTGGAAATAGGGGAGATGATGGTGCTGCTGCAGGCACGGACTCCGGTGAGGGTAAAAGAGATGCTCCCGTGGCTAAAACGGTACGGTAGAAAACAGGGTAGGGCAGAGAATGCAGAGCTGTTGCTGTCGGGTTTCAGTTCGGGGTTCCATATTCCTTTTACCGAATCAACCAAAGGGGTTGGGGGTCCCAGGTAATTTGAGGTCAGCGGATCAGTTTCCAGAGGTGGTGCAGGCTAAGCTGGGAGAGGAGGTAGCATTGGGGAGAATGGCGGGCCCCTTTAGGGACCCTCTGTTTTCTAACCTACGAGTTTCTGCTTTGGGGGTGGTCCCAAAGAAGACAGCAGGACAATTCAGGATGATTCATCATCTGCCTCATCCAAAAGGGTTGTCGGTGAATGACATCCTTTGACAGGGCGGTGAGCATGGTCAAGAGAGCGCCTTGTTGGCAAAGGTGAATGTGGAGGCAGCCTTTCGGCTTTTACCGGTTCACCCAGTTTGTCACCATTTGCTGGGTTGCCATTTTCAGGGGGAATTCTTTGTAGATTTATGCTTACCCATGGGATGTTTTATTTCTTGTACAAACTTTGAGAAATTCAGTACGTTTGTAGAGTGGGTCGTGAAAGAGGTGGCCGATCGGGATTCTGTCATCCATTATTGGGATGATTTTCTGTTTGTGGGGGCGGCGGATTCTAGGGATTGTGAGTTGTTGTTGGGGTAATTTGGGGAAGTTGCAGAACTATTCGGGATTCCGATTGCACCTGGGAAGACGGAAGGTCCGGTGACTAAGCTGAGTTTTCTGGGGATCCAGATTGATTCAGTGTTGGAGTGTTCGCTGCCTATGGAGAAGGTGGAGGATCTGAGAGGTCATTGTGCTGGGATGTTGAGCAGGAGTAAGGTGATCCTGATGGAGTTGCAGTCGCTCTTGGGCAAATTTAACTTTGCCTGGCAAGTGATACTGGTGGGAAGAGTATTTGGGAGACGGCTTGTCTTGGCAATGGCAGGTGGGAAGGCGCCACACCACAGGATCCGCTTCTCAAAGGATGTGAAGGAGGATTTGAGAGTATGGTTGGTGTTTTTGGAGGAGTTCAATGGACGGTAATTTATACAGGAGAGAGTAGTATCAGATGAGTATCTGCACCTGTATACTGATGCCTCCGGGGCACATGGTTTTGGGGCATATCTGAACGGCAGGTGGTGTGACGATACCTGGCCGGAGAAATGGAAGGCAGGGGGATTGACCAAGAACTTGGTGTTCTTGGAACTGTTTCCACTGGTTGTGGCTGTGATGGGGGTATGGAAGGAGGTGTTGGGTAACTTTCCACTCGGACAACTTGGGGGTGGTATTTGCCATCAATAAGTTGACTGCAAAATTGATGCCGGTGTTTCGGATCCTTCAGGTGTTTGTTCTGGAATGTATGAGAGGGAATGTGTTTTTTCGGGCAGTGCATGTGCCGGGAAGCAGAATGTAATTGCAGACTCTCTTCCCCGGTTGCAGTAGCAGAGATTCCGAGAAGCAGCTCCGGAGGCGGAGGTGGAAGGGGCAAGGTGCCCTCAGGTGTTGTGGCAGTTGGACTTTTTAGGGGGATGAAGTTGGCAAGGGGGGTATTGGCCTAAAGCACTTGGAAAGCATATGTCCCAGTGTGGATCGGGTGATTCAGCAGGATGAAAAAGTGTGGCGGCAGCATGTCCAAGAGCGGGTGGGTGTCATGCCTGGTGGAGTGGATTGAGGAGTGGAAAATGTCAAAAGCTATGATAAAACGGCAGGTGGCGGCATTAGCCTTTCATTTCAAACCGATGGGGTGGGAGGACTTGACAAAAGAATTCTGGGTTAAATTAGCGGTGAAGGGTGTCTGTAAGTGCAAAACGCTGTATGACAGGAGGCGGCCATTAGTCTTTGCTTTGTTGGGGAAGGTGGTTGAGGCGTTGGGACAAGTTTGTAAATCTAAGTTTGAGTATTGCTTGTTTAGAGCGGCATTTGTTTTGGCCTTTTTTGGAGCATTCAGGGTGTTAGAACTGGTGGGGGCAAATAAGAGGGACAGTGGGGGTATTTGGGTGACCGAGGTGTTGGTGAATGGCCAGGAGTTGTGGATCTGGTTGAGAAAATCGATCAGGAAGATAAGGGGCGTATGTTAAGCTTGTTTGCCATAGGAGGGGAATGTTGTCCGGTGAGGTCAGTGGCTGAGTATTTGGTGATGCGGCTGGTAGGGGAGGGCTCTCGGTTGAGGCACAAGGTTGCATGTGTTCTGTCGAAGTATCAGTTTAGGGCAGTGCTTAGGAGGACTCTGGAGGTAGCGGGGGAAGACCCGAAGCATTTTGGGTGTCATTCGTTCCGAATAGGAGCAGCAACAGAGGCGTATTGTGGTGAAGAATGTAGGGAGGAGGAAATCTGGGTGCTTCAGATGTTACATAAGGCCGAGCATGAAAGTCTAGTGTTTTGTGTTTCCTAACAGGTCCGGTTCAATGTTGGATAGTGGGCCACTTGTACATATATTGGGCGAGGAAGGCAGCAGCAGTGAAAGACGTAAGGATCCAATTGAGTCTTTCCGGGAGCAAGTTATAGTTAAATGGTTTGGGGTCTCAGATGGGATGGAGTGGTGACAACAGTTTGCGATTATGCTAGGTTGGTACAGGCCTCCTGACATCCTGGTGATTCACACAGGAGGAGAGATAAGGTGAAGATAAGGTAGGAAGATCTTCAGGGGCTTAGTGTTAGGTCTCCAGCAGTGTGCAGTTTCGTTTAATCTGTTGTACCAACTGGTAAGTAATGCTGACAAAAAGATGCTTATAGATTTTTAATCTTATATTGTAACGATAGATGACCATATTTATTTATATTTTTATACATGAGTATTTAGTTTTGTCTGTGCTGATCATCATATTCCCTCTGATCATGCTTGCTAAATTACGTGATGAGTTTGTTTAAATCCTCTATGCAGGTTCCTGATCTGAAATCCAGCTCTGGGGATGCAGATTTGCTGCCTCCGCCCACACTGCCTGGCTTGCTGGGTATGGGAGCCGTCATATACAGGCGGCAGCAGCAAGATGATATGAGAGCAACACTGGCTCCTTCCTTCCCCCTCCCTGGGATAGCAGTAGATGGCTGAGTGACTCATATGTGTGTGTGCAGGTCCCTGGCTGAGCTGCTTTTCACTCCTCTTCTGATCGCATCGGCAGCACATTAACACTTACCTTACCACAGGGAACCTATCCTTTAACATGGGCATTAGCTGATATAAATTACTCTAGAAGGCACTGGCTCCTTCCTTCCCCCTCCCTGGGATAGCAGGAGATGTATGAGTGTAAGAGGATGTCAAGCTGCTTGTGGCAAACGCAACTAACTGCGGGGGCAGGATGCCCTGTGAGCTTTATGTTGGCAGGGTACCTAGGAACTATTGTGGTGGCAGATCATCTGGAGCATGATCTGTGTTGATTGAGGCTGCTTTGGGAAATGTTGTTAGTGATGGGGATAACTGGCTACCAGGGATATGAGCTCATTCAATTATCAGCAGTACTAGAATTAAGGAAGGCTTAATTTTAAATTGTAATTGTATTATTAAAAAAAATTGAAATGGATCATTTTCTTGAAAAAAGAAAACCATCTGACTTAAATGAAGGTTGCTTCAAGTAATTTGGAGCATGTATGGACAGATGACCCTTTTTTTTTTTTTTTCGCCTAGATTTAGAGTTTTGTCGGTAAAAACCTGCGGCTCTAACGCTCCTTTTTTACCCAGCGCTGGTATAATGAGTTTTCTGAATGGCTGCGTTAGCCTCAGAAAAGTGAGCGTTGAGCCAAATTTAGCGCCACTTCAACCCTCAATACCAGCGTTGCTTACGGTAGCGGTAAGCTGGAAAAACATGCTCGTGCACGATATCCCCATAGGATACAATGGGGCTGAGCTGGCTGGAAAAAAACCTAACACCTGCAAAAAAGCAGCGTTCAGCTCCTAACGCAGCCCCATTGTTTCCTATGGGGAAACACTTTCTAAGTCTACACCTAACACCCTAACATGAACCCCGAGTCTAAACACCCCTAACCTTACACTTATTAACCCCTAATCTTCCACCACCGACATCGCCGACACCTGCTTTATATTATTAACCACTAATCTGCCGCTCCGGACACCGCCGCCACTATAATGTATTAACCCCTAAACCGCCGCACTCCCGCCTCGCAAACACTATAATAAATTGTATTAACCCCCTAATCTGCCCTCCCTATCATCGCCGCCACCTACCTACAATTATTAACCCCTAATCTCCCGCCCCCAACGTCGACGCTACTATAATAAAGTTTAATAATAAATATATAAATATAATAAAGTCTAACCCTAACACCCCCCCTAAGTTATATATAATTTAAATAAAACGACATAAATTTACTATAATTAAATAAATTATTACTATTTAAAACTAAATACTTACCTATCAAATAAACCCTAATATAGCTACAATATAACTAATAGTTACATTGTAGCTATTTTAGGATTTATATTTATTTTACAGGCAACTTTGTATTAATTTTAATTAGGTACAATAGCTATTAAATAGTTAATAACTATTTAATAGCTACCTAGTTAAAATAATCACAAAATTACCTGTAAAATAAATCCTAACCTAAGTTACAAATACACCTAACACTACACTATCAATAAATTAATTAAATAAATTACTAAAATACAATTAAATAAACTATATTACAAAAAACAAACACTAAATTACAGAAAATATTACAAGAATTTTAATCTAATTACACCTAATCTAAGCCCCCTAATAAAATAAAAAAGCCCCCCAAAATAATAAAATTCCCTAAACTAAATTACAAAAGTAATCAGCTCTTTTACCAGCCCTTAAAAGGGCTTTTTGCGGGGCATTGCCCCAAACTAATCAGTTCTTTTACCTGTAAAAAAAAATACAAGACCCCCCCCCAACATTACAACCCACCACCCACCCCAACTCTAAAACCCACCCGATCCCCCCTTAAAAAAACCTAACACTAGCCCATTGAAGATCACCCTACCTTGAGCCGTCTTCAGCCAGCCGGGCACCGATGGGACAGAAGAGGACATCCGGACCAGCACAAGTCTTCATCTGATCAGGGCAGAAGAGGTCCTCCATCCAGCAGAAGTCTTCATCCAGGCGGCATCTTCTATCTTCATCCATCCGGCGCAGAGCGGGTCCATATTCAAGACATCCGACGCAGAGAATCCTCTTCTTTCTGACGACTAACACTGAATGAAGGTTCCTTTAAATGACGTCATCCAAGATGGTGTCCCTTGAATTCCGATTGGCTGATAGGATTCTATTAGCCAATCGGAATAAAGGTAGGAAAAATCCGATTGGCTGATTGGATCAGCCAATAGAATGCGAGGTCAATTCTATTGGCTGATCCAATCAGCCAATCGGATTGAACTTCAATCCGATTGGATGATTAAATCAACCAATCAGATTTTTCCTACCTTAATTCCGATTGGCTGATAGAATCCTATCAGCCAATCGGAATTCGAGGGACGCCATCTTGGATGACATCATTTAAAGGAACCTTCATTCAGTGTTAGTCGTCGGAAAGAAGAGGATGCTCTGCGTCGGATGTCTTGAAGATGGACCCGCTCCGCGCCGTATGGATGAAGATAGAAGATGCCACCTGGATGAAGACTTCTGCTGGATGGAGGTCCTCTTCTGTCCCATCGGTGCCCGGCTGGCTGAAGACGGCTCAAGGTAGGGTGATCTTCAATGGGGTAGTGTTAGGTTTTTTTAAGGGGGGATCGGGTGGGTTTTAGAGTTGGGGTGGGTGGGTGGTCTTGTATTTTTTTTACAGGTAAAAGAGCTGATTACTTTGGGGCAATGCCCCGCAAAAAGCCCTTTTAAGGGCTGGTAAAAGAGCTGATTACTTTTGTAAATTAGTTTAGGGTAGGGAATTTTATTATTTTGGGGGGCTAACTTTATTTTATTAGGGGGCTTAGATTAGGTGTAATTAGATTAAAATTCTTGTAATTTTTTTTTATTTTTTTGTAATTTAGTGTTTGTTTTTTGTAATATAGTTTAGTTTTTTTAATTGTATTTTAGTTTAGATCATTGTAGGTAATTTATTTAATTAATTTATTGATAGTGTAGTGTTAGGTGTATTTGTACCTTAGGTTAGGATTTATTTGACAGGTAATTTTGTAATTATTTTAACTAGGTAGCTATTAAATAGTTATTAACTATTTAATAGCTATTGTACCTATTTAAAATAAATACAAAGTTGCCTGTAAAATAAATATAAATCCTAAAATAGCTACAATGTAACTATTAGTTATATTGTAGCTATATTAGGGTTTATTTGATACTTAAGTATTTAGTTTTAAAGTGAAGGTAAATTTGTTACTATGCAAATTAATATTTATATTCCTTTTATAGTCTCAAATCCAGTCGCTAGTTTTTTTTTAATAAAACATTTGTGATTTATATACTTTTAATAGTAAATGTTAGTTACCGTTGCTTTCAGAATCTCCTCCCATCTAGCTTTTCCGGATTTCTGAGACAGTGACGTATAGAACGGTCCCACCCGCTCTATACGTGTCATCCAAGCTTGTGCACATCGAGCATCTACTCACCGCGCATGTGCATCCTTACTACACTCTCAACATTGCGCATGCGTTAATCGCGGTCTGTGCCCTCTGTAGCGCATGCGTCAATACTCTGCAACATAGTATTGAATGAATTACGAGATTCATTCAATACTATATTTGTCTTGACAGAGAGTAGCTGTGTGATTTGCGATCGTTCTTTCCCTTCAAATTTGGAACATATTGTAAGTATGAAATTGCAAGCCCATGGATTACTTATATAACACAAATGTTTGCATAGATTTATTACTAATTTGACAATCAATTGTGTTGTTTTAAAAAATAACTCATTAATAAGCATAAATATATAATTTTATACAAAGCTTTGTATTCTAATAACGTTTTGTAAATTGTATATCATATATATAACGGCTAATACAGATCATATTCTACAATTTAGATGTATATAGAAAAATAATTTTTTATTTATTTTCACTGTTTGTTAATTTATTTTATATATCTCTAACACGCTAAAGGATGCAAAATGAGATGAAAATGATTAGATATAGAATTCTATTTTACAATAAATCTCTGAGCTAATAACAATAACTTCATTATATAAAATTAAGAATATCAATTATTCAGCAATGTTTTACACAGAAATTTTATTTATTTAAAGTTAATATTAAAAATTAATGAATTGCATTATATAATCGAAATGTTTTCACTATATAGTGTATATTATTCATCCCAAAACGATTTTCTTGAACAATTATATATATATCATGTATTGATTATCAATTTTTTTAAATGACTCTGTCTTTACTCTTTCTGGATCTCTCTATATCTCTCTATGTTTTTTTCGCTCTCTCTCAAACGTTTTCTCTCACTCTCTTTCTCTATTTCTCTCTCTATATTTAACCTATCTTTTTTTAAATCTTTCTCTTTACCTATGTTATTTTTTATCACTGTATTTCTCTCATTCTTTATCTCTATGTATTATTACTAACCAATATATGTATCTATATCTAAGTCTGTTTTCAGTAATTTTTATATCACTTTATCTGATTCTCTATGTCTCTCTTTATTTCTCTATTTAATATGATCTAATTCTGTATATTGTGTTCTCTCTATTTTTAAATCTGTTATTATTTTTCATTTTCTCAGTGTGTCTTTATCTATCTTTCTCTATATACCCCTCATCACCTCCCCCCCCCTTCACTTTATTTGCAAATACTTTGAGTTCTATCTTGAAACTAAATCCAATTGAAAACACCCTGATTTATAGTCTTGTTTTGGAATGAAATGAAAAGAACATGATTTATTGTCTTGTTTTTGAAGGAAGTGACCCAGACTATTACACTATTATAGTAACATTCTAAATTTCTATCTAATCTCAAATTCTTTAGAATAGAAATAATAAAAAATTATATGTATGTAATCTAATACATTAAAACTCAATGCATTAAAACTTAAATTGTTATAATCAATAGACTTTGATAAATAAATTATTAATGTAAAAGTATATCAATTAAAAAATTGCATTCTTATATGTACGAAATATATTAAAACAAATATATAGACATTCAATCTGTAAAAAATGTAATTAATATTCAAATTTTAATGTTAAAAATCAAAAATTTAAATAATATTGCACTTTTAACATTAAAAATCAATTTTAATGAATTGTTATCTGTTTTTATAAAATATTGTGTTCATTGTCATTATTAATATGTATTTATTTATTCAAGGTTCAGTAATGCAGAAAAGATTGAATTTTTAACACATGGTTGAGATTTAGAATCTGTGTTTATCTCTATTTCTGTCTCTGCCTGTTTCTCTCTCTCTTTTCATTATCAATCTATTTCTCTATCTCTCTTTAGATATATATTTATATATTTGTATTTATCTATTTTTTTCTATAGATAAGTATATATATATATATATATATATATATATATATATATATATATATCAGTCCCATTTTTTTCACGTTCTTTTTCTCTCTCTATCTCTCTCTCTCTCATTTTATCTCTCTCTCTTTATCTCTCAATTTCTCTCTATCACTTTCTCTCTCTTATCTCATTTTCAATTTTATTTTCTCTCTCTCATTTTCTATCTCTCTATTTGTGTAACTTTCTCTCTCTCTCTCTCTCTCACTTTCTCTCTGTTTCTCTCTCTCTCTCTCTCTCTCTCTGTAATGTAATATCTCTCTCTCACTTTCTCTCTCACACTTTATCTCTCTCTCTCTAATTTTATATTACTCAGTCTCTGTTTCAATTTTTCTCTCTTTTATTTTATACCTCTATCTATCTCTCTTTTTCTCTCTTTCTCAATTTATCTCTCTCTCTCTCAATCTCTCTCTTTCTCTCATTTTATATATCTCTATCTCTCTCCCTCTCACTTTCTCTATCTCTCTCAATTTACCTATCTTTGTCTCACTTTCTCTCTCTCTCTCTCTCTCTCTCTAATTTAATATCTTTATCTCTCTCACTTTATGTCTCTCTATTACTTTATCTTTCTCTCTCTCTCATTTTCTTTGTCTCTTGCTCTCTCTCACTTTTTCAGTCTCTATATATCTCAATTTCTCTGTCTCTCTCTCAGTTTTTAACTCTTTCTGTCTTTTTTTCTCTCTCTCTCTCTCTAACTTTCTCCCTCTCTCTATCACTTTCTCTCTCTCTTTCACTTTATGTCTCTCTTTCTCAGTTTCTCTCTCTCTATCGCTTTCTCTCTCTCTCTTACTTTCTCTCAATATCATTTTCTCTCTTAATTTTTATCTCTATCTCTATCACTTTCTCTATCTCTCTCTCACATTTTCTTTCTATTACTTTATCTCTTTATCTCTCTATCACAATTTATCTCTCTTTCTCTCTCTATCTTTCACTTTATCTCTCTATCTCTTACTTTCTCTCTCTCTCCCTATCTCACTTTCTCACTCTCTCTCCCTGTCTTTATCTCACTTTATATCTCTCTCTCGCTTTCTCTCTCTCACTTTTTTTCTCTCTTGATATCTATATTACTTTCTCTCTCTCTCACTCTATCTATATTTCTATCCATTTCTGTTACCTTTTTTTTTTTTAACCTGGTATAACCGACAATAAATTTTAATCTAATTATAAAAATATATTTTATTTATTTTATTAAAATATATATATTTTTTTAAATATTAATTGATTGGTTTAAATACAATAATAAAAGAAACATAAATTACATTTACATTATATCAATAATTCTATGTAACAGTAACCATAAAATTATTCACACACTACACTCAGTCCCTCATTTTTCAACTTACCTTCCTTTGTTAAAAATACATTTTTATATAAACTTTTTAAAATTATTGATCTCTCTGTTTATTTCAAATTTTTATCCTGTCCTTTTTTATAAGCAATCTGTACTGTATTATATGTAGCAATGTACATAAAATTTAAGTACATTGTAAACTAATTTTTTATATATAACATATTATTTGTATACTTATTAAAGAAAATTATATTTATTAGTATTATATAATTAAATCATTTAAATTAAACTTTTTACATTTTATTTTTTTTAAAATACTGTTTTTATTGAGGAACAGAGAAAATTAGCAAGTACAGTTTGACAGTGTGACATAGAATATCAACGGACATATAGTAACACAGAATCATCTTATGTACATCACAATGTATACAATAGTGAAGTTGCGTATCAGCGTCTCAGTCCCCTTTTCTTTTATCTTAACCTCTTTACTCTGTTTGTAGACTAACAGTGAGTACAAACATGAATAACTTAAACACATTTCAACCAACAACCTTAAACTTCTCAACTAAGTATTAATAAATCTAACAAAGTGTAATACATAGGTCACAGGTACGCTCTTTGCGGGGGTATATAAAAAAAAGAAAAAGAAAGGGAGAGGGATAGGGGAAGGTGAGTAGAGTCCGTCCATGATATACACTATATAGCAATTCTCTCCCTCCCCTCCCCATCCCACACCTGATGTAGAAATTCCCACTCGCCCCTCAAGGAGGCTGAGAGCATATATTCCATGTGTGCGAAGGTCATCAGTATTTGTCTCTGAGAGTCTAGGGTCAATGTCACGATGTATTCCCGCCATTTATTAATGAAGTGTTTGAGTCTTTTATTAGTGTCCATCCTAGTGTCCAGCTGTTCAATGAGCAGCTGTTTGTGTATGGCGTGTTTGAACGTGTTAAAGGTAGGGGCAGTGCGTTCTGTCCACACCCTCAAGATAACCTTCCTAGCTATCAAGATTATGGTGGTAAGCAAAGGGACAAGTCTGGGACTCTGCTCTCCCCATTCTAAAAAGCAAATTTGTTCCAAATCAATCTGGACTCTGAGCTTAATGACGCTAGTGATCCAAAAGGTAATCTTACCCCAAAACTGCCTAACCCGTGGGCAAGCAATAAAGTAGTGAAGCAGATCCGGATCACCAATCCTACACTTACCACACTCATTTACCACCCTGGGGTCCCATTTAGATAGCCTCCGTGGGATAATGTAGTCTTTGTGTATCATTCTAATCTGGGATTCTCAAAGAGTCATGGATAATGTTGCCTTTTTAACATTCTCTATACTCTGTTGTATCACTGCCGTCATATCCTCCCTATCTAGGCTTCTGTTCCATTTGTTTTCTAACAAAATCAAATTGTTGATTTCAACCTGACTTAGCAATGTTTTATATATCCCTGAGATTGTGAAGTTGCCTATTCTAAATGAGGTTACTGATGCACTAAATGCGTGCGGTTCCCAAAATTGCGGGTCGTCCCTGATCAGTTGGGTAGTGTAATGTCGCAGCTGGAGGTAAGCATAAAAGTGAGCTCTCGGTAGTCCGAACTGGGCTTGTAGTTCAGCAAATAATTTTATACACTTTCTGGGGATATCTAGGGCATCTCCTACAAGACATAGTCCCCTGCTCTCCCATGCAATAAACGGAGAGGTGTCAATCCCGGGAGGAAAACCAGTATTGTTTCTCAACGGAATCATCCGCGAGGACACGCATCGGCGACCGGCGTGTCTGAGGGTTAGTCGCCAACGCCCTCAGTACGTCTTTAAAAAGAAGGCTATCCCTGATCATCACGGGAATACCGTTAAGTGGGGTATAGGGCAAGAGTGAGAGATCAAACGCCCCTAGGGCATGCCTCTCTAAGTCAGGTGAATAGAAGTGCCCTGTTTTTAACTGCCAGTCTAGCATGAGACGATTGAGTGCTGCCCAATTGTACAGTTTGAGGTTGGGCAGGCCCAGAACGCCCTGCGAGGGTTGAGCATACAGTTTTGTGAGCGCTATCCTAGGCTTGCCCCCCTTCCACAAGAAGGTCGAGAGGGCTCGGGCGTACAGCTTCATGTCCTTCTTAGTAATTAGGAAGGGTAACATTAGGAGAGGGTACAGAATTTGTGGCATAATTACCATTTTTATTAAGTTAACACATCCCGTGAGGGAAACTGGCAGGTTCTTCCAACCCTCTAGAGTTTGTTCAATGTTGCGGCATTAATAATCTAATTACCTTTTTTGTATTATTTTATTAGGAGGATTATAAGAATGCCAGACTGCATTGTAATTGGATGCCTTAGTTCCACCAAAAAAGGACGTTCTAATTCGGTAGTTTCTCTTCATGTTTTCCCAAAGACACATGAAAGAATCCGTCTTTGGCTTAAACAAACTAACCAATACAATCCAGATGAGTTAGAAAAGATGGTACAATTGGTCCATGATACAAATAGGGCCACAAGGTACAGAATGTGCTCATTACACTTCCATCCGGACTCCTACTATACTCATGGAGTATTGAAAAAGATATTACATTTTGAAACTAGTTGCTCTATTTTAAACTAACTCCTACACCTTTGGAGTATTTTATTTGTGCAGATATCTTGTGGCTGAATAACCCTCTGCTAGGTGTTTTTTGTGCAGTATTAGCCATTATAAACAGGCCTTGGGAGCGAGAATGCATATCCTGTAAAAGAAAGCTGCAAAAAATTCACTGGGTTTCTAGCCTAGTATATCTAATTGCTTTTCCATGTTAAAGCTTTTCTGTTTCCAGTGGCCATTGGTTACTATTGGAAGGTGTGTCCACAGATCGTTGGTTCAAGTTTGGAGGCCGGTTGCTGCTTATTATTATGTAAGTACGGATGTAACTTCCCCTGCTATTTGCTGTGTGACATTTACTAAGAGGATTCCTTGTCCGTAGGGGAAATACCATCATTGGCTGCGACTGCCTCTTTTGTCCTGGGAACGCTCCTCTTACAACTATACACAGAACAGCATCCTTGTATGAGCGTGGGTCCACATAGTAACAAGCCGAAAAATCGTCCACTCCTGGGAACTGTTTCTTATGCATGAACTTTTGGTTTAAGGAGTTTTTTATACAAATTTTCTTTTTTTCTTAATTTTGTGATTTATTATTGTATGTCTTGAATAGGTCGACCTATATTGTAATAAAGTTTTTTATATATAGATATGCAATTCTAGTATTTGTTGCTGGCATCTTCTATAGAATTGAATTTTTTCACATAGAATTATTTTCATATATAATTTTTTTCAATTTTGCAAAGATTTTTTTCACACATAATTCATAATTCACAATTTATATTTACATGTATTATACATATTGCCTATTATAGTAGTATCATATTAGTATCAGGTTAGGTGTTTTATTATTATATATATTCTATAATCCTTACTCTTAAGCTGGTTTCAGCGCTCCCTAGTGCTTTGTATTTTGTATTGATTAGTCCTGTAGGTCTTTGAGGGTAACCTATTTTTTCTAGTTGGAGTTTGTAGTAATTTATATTTTTTGGCGCTGGTCACTTAAGTCTATTTTTTGGTGAGTAGGTATTTAAAAGATACCTCGATCCCAACCATTTTTCCTTCCAGAATATTTCTACCCGGTACATCAGCTTCCAATACAGAATCAACTAGTGTTTCTACTGACCACACTAACTATCCGTCAACATCTACAAATTACCCACCATATGTTTATGAAACAAGGGAAAGGATACATGTATGCCATGCATGTGGACATAATTTGAATGTTACCAAGGTTGAAGTATCAACAAATACAGAGCAGAAAATATTAAAAGACCAATCCACTGAATTTGACCCATACTATGGTACACTAAGTGCTAATGTTCAAACAACAACAATTATCAAAACCAAAAACAAATCAACCGACACTAAAAATCTTATCAAATGCAGTGATAAGTACACATGGACCATGGGTGATGTGTCAGAAGACACTACTCAGTCATTATATGCAACTTTACAACATTCTGTTCAAGCATTAATTGAGGTACCTAGACAATCAATTACAGAAATGGATAATACCAATCCATTAAATGTAGCAATTATTAAAATACCAAATACAAGATCAAGCTACACTCAGACAGATAGAATCAGAAGAACTAATGAAGACGAAATATTTGAGCTGACTGGTATAGATCAAACAGTTGCGAGTGTTGACCTCTCTCAGATTGAAAATATGGATGAAGATCCCAAGGATCGTACTTACAATCCTGAAAGCACTGAAGAGACTGCGGACGAATTTTCTATGATTGTTGAACCAACCAATGAAGAATATGTTTACGGACGGAAATTTATTGTGTTTGAAAAAAGTTTAGATTAACTTTTAAAATTAATTCCTTGTAGATTTAACAGTAGTTGCAACGCTCCAATGATGTCAATTAACAAAAGATTAGTAGGTGGAGCAGGAAGAGAGGCAGAGAGAGCAGTGTTTCAGCCACATCTTATTAAAGTAAGATTTTACAGGGGATGCTTCCGGGCGGCGGCCATGATGGACGTTTTTTTTAGAGGCTGAGCAGAAGTCTTAATAAATCTGCTGTTTATCGGACATAAGATACATCATCCTTATTCATGAATACTACTATTGGACTGCGCATACCAGGCAGCTTGGTTTGATACCTCTAGTTTACAGTTTCTCAGTCCTAAAGAACCGGAACGGTACAGTCGGCAGCAGCGGCCTTGCAATCAGCCAGGCTCTACCTAACCCCTCCGGTTATCCGGGTAGAACAGCCTGTTAGGCTGCAACAGGTTCGCCAATCTTAATCAGAGACTGGTTTGCACCACTGTGATATATTCTATACTGAACCCGACCAGGAATACTATTTCAGGAGATACCGAGATGGATTCGCAGGTAAAGGCATGGGGAGAAAATATCTGCGACACACTTGGTGCGCACTTCACAGAGCTGATCCAACTAGTGAGACACTGCTTCTCTGAAGCGTTTGACCGACAGGGATCCAAGACAGGCTATTAAAGAACCACATGCATGCACCAGACCTTCTTGCCTGGAGAAATCCTGCTGACAGCTGATCACAAGCCCAATACAGGTTATGGGTCATTAAGAGTTGTTCCTCTAGGTCAAAACTCATCTACTTTACAATCCTCATGAATGGATTTTTGCCTTTATGGGGGACTAACAGCTGTAATACATTTACCAGTTCAGGGACACCTATCCGTCGAAGAGGGATCGGATGATAAGTTAAGAAGGGACATTTGACGGCCTCTTACCCCCGGACTAGATTTATTGGCACAATAGAACAGGGTACAAAGCGCATTAAGTATTGTTTTGGTAATGACAGGCTAGAGACCTGAAAGGTCAGCAGTATATGTATATTAGATGTATGTATATAAGCGGCATAGCAACAGACTAGTTATTTAGGTTTCATCATGTAATGGGGGAGGCTCAATATATGTGCTCAATATATGCTTATTAATATGTCTTAGACTACTGAGGCTGCCAGCGTTTATATGTTTATTCAACATATGCTTATTGACTGTTCAAAATATTCTTCAGACTGCTAAAGTTGCTAGTTCAAAATATGTTTATTACATATTCAACATGTTAATCGCTATGTACATTTGCTAGTTCAATATACGTTGCTAGCTCAAGATACGTTTATTAACTGAACTGCTCATCATATGTTTATTGACTGTTCACTTATGCCCGTTTATGGACTGTTCAAATATGTCTCAGACTGCTAAGATTGCTAGCTCAATATATGTTTATTGATTGTTCATAGCTGTCTTAGACTGCTAAGGTTGTTAGCTCAATATATGTTTATTGTATGTTCAAATATGTTTCAGACGGCTGCTAGCTCAAATTAACTTTCTACAGCTATGAGGCTTAACATATCTCTTGAAAAGAGCACAATAACTTAGCCTAATATCTGCTGGCTGTATTTGATCACATTCCCCCTGCTATTGGTAGTGTGTACCCAGGTGCTGCTTACTTAAGTAAGTAACTCACTCACTAGGTATCAGAGAGAGCGCATTCACTCATATACTTAATCTCCATAAATTATTCTTGGTAACTCCTTTATAAGATTTATACTGTGCTTGTTTAACTAAAATGTTGACCACCTACCTTTTCTATATTGCATATTGTTGATAAGTTATCATATCATATTGTTTCAATCCTTAGGTCCAAGAGTGGCCTTTTTGTTATTTTTTTTTCTTCCTCTTTAAAATCCCCCATTATGTCTATATTGTAGTTCAGGAGGTCCAAGAGAGGCCTCTTTGATTCCTTGGGGGTATTAATTTGAATTTGTACATTACCTTTCCGCAAGAGGACACTCTTTATTAGAAACCTGAGGTTTAATGCTCAATATTTATCAATATCTCTAAGTTACATCTGTGTTCATGGACGTTGTTGTTTGAGGACTATGTACATGTCAATTTTGTTTTTGGAGTGACATTCTATGTAATCAATTGTTTGTTTTATCCTAAATTCTCAATAAAAATTATTTAAAAAAAGAAATACATTAAAAAAAATTAGTAGGTACTATGGTAATCGTGTATGGAGAGTGTGCGAAGACAATCATAACAGCACTTTATGGGTCAGCCAACCTACTATAGGTAACAAACCGATTGGTAATATACTTGGATGTTCATCAATTCTTTTTAATGGAAACCAGTTTGACAAGATAGCTGAGATGTTTCAGTTCTTTTTCAGCAAACAAACTTTTTACAATTATCAAAAAACATTTCTTTTTCCAATAATAGACAAATACTGGCAAGAGGAAGTAGAAAAAATGTCAGTGCAATAAAGGGCAAACCAATTACAGTAACAGGTGATGGGCAATGTGACAGCCCTGGCTTTTCAGCTAAATATTGCACATATACCATGATGGAGAACAAGTCCAAAAAAAATACTTGATTTGGAAGTAATACAAGTTTCTGAAGCTACCTCTTCTGTTGCAATGGAGGCAAAAGCTTTTCGAAGATCAGTGAATAAACTAATGTCTTCAGGAGTCTTTTCCATCGTTGTAGCAACAGAAAGGCATGTCAGCATCAAAAAATTTTTAAGAGAAGAATACCCTAATATAAACCATCAGTATGATGTTTGGCATTATGCAAAAAGCTTAAAGAAAAAGATGCATACAATTTCCAAGAAAAAAACTTGTTCGCAACTTTCTCCATGGGTTTCATCAATTACTAACCACCTGTGGACCTCTAGTATGTTATCAAAGGGAGATGTGGTGGTTATGTCAAAGCAATGGAAATCTTGCTTATATCACGTCCTAAATATTCACACATGGATGGAGGACGGTGAAGAAAAGAAATGCAACCATCAAACCATGAGAGACGAAGAAGAACGTGAAAGAAAATGGCTAAGTCAACAATCTGAAGCTTTCCATGAACTGAAACAAATTGTATGTAGTGAACAAATGGAGAAAGATATGCCACATCTTACTCTATTTTGTCATACATGCAGTTTGGAAGTTTTCCATAGTTTTGTGCTAAAATATAGGCCAAAAAGGATACACTTCCGTATGGATGCCATGGAGACCAGGACAAAATTGGCTGCACTCGCTAACAACTACAATTCCAACAGAGTGCAAGCCAAAATTAAATGTCCCACAGAAAAAAGTGGTGCTTTCGGTGAACCAGTGTCTACCACTTACTTCCCCAAAAGCAAGAAAAAGTGAATGATAAAGCCTGTATATGAACAGATGAACATGTCTCACGTTTACAAGATGAACACTGATGTATTGAATCTTGTGGAAGGTAAAATAACACATACATGGCAATCAAAGAATGTGCTACTACCTCCTAATATAGCTTCTACACCCAGGCCTTAAAAAAAGGAATTAATAGAGAAGCATCGTACTCGATACTTCAAAAAGTAATGTATCGAAAATATATACTGTCTGGACATTCTAATTAATATGATAAACTTTTTATCATATTAATTTTTAAAAAAATCTTTTTCAAATTTTAAATTTTAATTTTGATTATTATTAGTTTGTTTATATTGTTGAAATAGAAAACATATTATTAAAATGGTGTTTTCTTATAATTTATTTTTATTGGTTGATTTCATTATTATTTAGCTTTGTTTGCATTATTAAAATTAAAATTCTATTTTGTATTAGAAATAAATTGTTAATTGATATTTGTGTTTTGTATTCATTATAATTAAAGGGACAGTAAACCTAAGAATTTTCTTTATATATTTCTAAATGCTGCATGTCAAAAAACGTCAAATTATTAAAATTCAATGTTTATTACATATAGTAAATGGTTCACAAACATAAGATCTCATTAGGTAACGAAGTCCGCCTAACACGTTGTGTTTTAAAATTTACTTTGCATCACCGCTTGATTGCTTCCAATCCCCTGTATATCGTCCGCGCAGTTTCTTTACTGTCAGGGACGCGCGTTCTTTGATTGACAGGGGAAGTATCCGACGTGCTGCGCAATCGCATTAACACGCTACACAGGAAATGCAGCGCAACAACGTATTTACATTGATAATACTGGATACGTAGTCACATCGCAACTTCAAGGATATTACAGATAAAAGGTAAATATAATTGAAATGTAATTCTGATCGTTCAATGATTCTAAATTTGCAAGATATTATAATTATTATGAGCTACAAATATTTATAACACATTGGGAATAATACAAATTTGTTTGCAATAAATTAATTGCATTTCATAATAATAATATTTTGCAGATTTAGAATCAATGAACGATCATAATTACATTTCTATCTGTAATGTGTTTAATTAAAGACCATTGATGAATTTCATTTCTATGTATAATGTGTTTTATTGAAGAACATGGAGGAATTTCATTTCTATATATAATGTGTTTTATTGAAGAACATTGAGGAATTTCATTTCTATCTATAATGTGTTTTATTGAAGAACATTGATGAATTATATTGAACATGTTTACGATTATTTTGGATTATGAAATACCTGCAATCAGAAAATTTTAAATTGTTAATTAATTTTTAATGGATCATTCAATATTTATAAATTATGGATCATTCAATAGTTTCTGATTATGCACTTTAAAATTTAAAAAAAAAATTGTATTTTTTTTATTTACAGATAAAAAGAATAATGGCTGAGCAAAGCAATCCGATAAGACGTACAATCATGGATTTCAATCCACAAGAAATAGCAAACTTAGTATTCATTTTTGTTTTTAATTACATTATATTAGGTTTGTGTTTTTTCCCATGTACACTTATAAAAAAATAAAATATATCATTAACAATACTTATATACATCTATCCAATTATATCTATCGATCTATATCCTTTAGTTCATCTATCCTGATATGAATATTCTACTGACCCTATATTAATTTTTGGTTATATATCAGTACCTATTCCAGTATTCATCTTTCTAAATCCATATTATTTTCTACATATGAACAACAATTGTCCATCTATCCCTGTACCTATACATCTTTTTTTAACCCTCACTCACTATCCTGTATTCCATATCTTTATTGACATATTCAGATGTCGCAGTCCATATCCTTCTTTCCCTATTTATTTATTTCTATATATCTATATATGTCCCTATTATTCCTTAATTTAACCTTTGTACCTAACACTCTATACAAACCCATTAAACTCTATACAAATAAAAATTTCAATATCCCACTCTCCATGTCCTTATGTCACTCTCCATCTTCAACCATCCATATGTACATGTCTATATCCCTCTGTCTCTATCTCTCTAACTCTTTCATTATATTTCTTACAATAAACATTTTTATTAATCTATTATACAATATACTTATTTAATTCAAAATTATTCTATATCCCTCATTCCCTATTATTATGTACATTCTCCTTTGTACTGCTACCATTAATCAAATCCATTTGTCACAAAAAAGCTAATACTATTCAACTATAACTTTACTTATCTCCCTGTACCTTTAACTATATCCCTGTTGTTCTTTCACTATCAATGAATACAAAAATATATATCCCTATACTGGTTTATTTCCATTTGTCCATAATCCCTTACTCCTGGTCCCTATATCTATGCACTTATGCCTATGTCTCGATCCCTCAGTAGTTATCACAATGTCTCTATACCAATGTTTCTATCTGTATGTCCCTATCCCTCTGTCCATATACCTAATAAAAAAAAAACTGAATAGTTTCTATTCAGTATATTGAGTTGTAAGATTGTCTCCATATGGAGTTAAACCACAAAGGTGTGCATCATGTGTGAATCTGTATAACAATGATGAAAAACAAATCGATATTCTTTGTTCAGGTGTATCTCCGTTGTATCTCAGGAACAGTGTTAGTGGCACTCAAAAACTTTATATCAATATATTATTATCAAAATAATTTTTTTTTTTTTTAGAGAACAAATGGACAGAGAGCGAAACTCTAGACCAATGGTATTTGACACAAGACAAACCCACTCCTGGGATCCTATTATCGAAAATTCAGAAGATACAGAAGAACTTGAAATTGCATCTTCATCCCAAACAAATGTTGAAGAAAACACAGAAGTTGATCCTCGTCTCACTAATATTGACTGGTGTATTTGTGGGAATTGTGTTCTAATGCCTACTGTTCTAGAATCAGTGTGTTGTCATGAGGTTGAAAATATAGCTATTATGATTCCAGACGGAGAATCTTGTGTATGTGAGGATCCTTATGTTTCTGAAAATTTAAGAAACGCTAATTACCTTTTAGACTTATACTTGTATAATGCCAGTTTCAATCAAATGCATCTACCACGGCCAAGAGACCTCATTGAACGGTATGAAATATATATTATTTTTTTTAATGTCCAGCAAACATACGAAATAATGTGATATAATTCTGAACATAGTGCATTATTACATAACATTAGCTTAGCTACAAATTTCAAAAGTGAATAGATAAATATCACGCAAAGAAAACACAACATCGATCCAGGCAGTCCTGAGCCCGTCTGTTTTCTTCTCCTAAGCACATATGGTAACGCTATCTAATCACAGCAAGCACCTATCGTGCTATTGAAATCAATGTAGTTTGCTCATGATACTAGACCAGAGCGGGAGCAAGCTACATTGATTTTAATAGCGAGATCGTGTGCGCTGTGAATAGACAGCATGCCCGTGATGTGCTTAGCAGAAGAAAACAGACGCGCTCAGTACAGCCTGGAGCGGTGTTATTTTTTCTTTGCCTAATATCTACTTCACTATCAACTTTCAAAATATGTAGATAATTTAATGTTATTTAATTATGCAATCTGAAGAGAATTACATTACATTATTTCATACGATTACTGAGCCTTTAAACTTACAGTAAACATAGCAAATAATGTGATATAATTCTGCACATAATGCACAATTACAGAACATTATCTTAGCTACAGATTTCAAAAGTCAATAGTTAATTAGATATTACGCATTGAAAACACAACATCGCTCCAGGCTGTACTGAGCGCGTCTGTTTTCTTCTCCCAAGCACATATGGTAATGCTGTATAATCACAGCAAGCACCGATCATGCTATTGAAATCAATGTAGTTTGCTCACGCTACTAGACCAGAGAGGGAGCAAGCTACATGGATTTTAATAGCGAGATCGTGCTTGCTGTGAATAGACAGCGTGCCCGTGATGTGCTTAGCAGAAGAAAACAGACGCGCTCAGTACAGCCTGGAGCAGTGTTCTCTTTTCTTTGCGTAATATCTATTTATCTATTCACTTTTGAAATTGGTAGCTAAGCACTATGTATCACTACATTTTTTTTTATCTAAAATTCAAAATTGTATTTTTTTTAAAAATTATTATTTATATAAAAAAAAAAATTTTTATAAGAAGAATATAGTTTTCATGTGATAAATCTAATTATTTTAAAATGTAATTATTTTTGATAGGCACTATCGCAAAATAGCCTACAGGGCATTCACCATCAAAGTTCATGGATAACTCGGACCAAGAAATCGAAAAGTGATTCCATCATGTGTTGTGTCTCTAATTAGACGTTTTCCTGCCCCTGAGCAAACTTATCTTGGTTTTATTAGTGTGGAAAACGAGGGTCCTGCTAGCGAAATGTTGTTGTATTAGTTATTTTTATAATAATTTAATTTTTTTTAAAAAATGTATTTTAAATCAACATTTCAATTTTGAAAAAAAATTGTGTATCAAAAATGTATAATATTCAGATATACAATTTTTAATTCAATATAACTTTATATTATTTTTCTGTTAATGTGTATTCAATATTTTATTTTTATTAATCCGATGTTAAAAAAATTAAAAAAATTTTTTTTACATATGATTAAAATCATATATAGAATTGTATTTATTCTATATTCCTTTTTTGATTTATTTTTTAAAATTGTTTTGTGCATTCAATAAAGAAAATACAAAATTTAAAAAATTTGAAATCATTTTTTTTTTAATTTATATTGATATTTGATTTGAAAATAAAAATAAAAAATATTGATCATGGTGCATTTATCAATATTTTGAATTTTAAAAATAAAAATAATTTTTTTATTTGTTATATTATTGGTTTGGTGCACAAATATATACACAATATTTTTTTTTATTTTGTTAAAATACATTAATAAAGTTCTATTTGCATTCACCACAAATTGTCTTTTTTTTTTTATTAAAAAATTAAATATAATTAATAAAATTTTATTTCCTATTATTATTGGTTTTAAAAAAATATAATGGTCTGTAGCCATTACAGGTTTAAAAAATATTATTAAATGTGTTTTTATTTGATTTAGCGTTGTATGACAATTTGTGTTCTGTGTGTCTGTGCTATATTAATTTTTTTTTTTTTGGAGTGTTTTCAAAGAGTTTGAATATTGTATGTTTAATCTGATAATGTTTATGTATGTGACTAGTATGCATTTTTATTAGTTGTATGAGATTATTTGTTTATGTCTGTGTGTTGGATATATATATATGGTTTGTGTGTTGTTTTTCATGTCTGTGTTATATGAGAGTGTATTTTTATAATCTTTTCTATGTATTGAATGAAATTGTGTATATGTTATGATATTGTATCTATAGAATGCCACATTATGAATTGCCTGTGTGTTGTGTGTTTATTATATTATTTTATTTTGGTGGTGTTTTATTAGATTTTATATGCCAGCCTGTATTAATTTTGTGCTGTGTGTTTTATTAAATAATATTGTGTGGGTTGAGTGTGTTCTGTATTTACATAACAGTGTGTTTTATGTGTCTTATAGTATTAACAAAATTTATGGTCTTTAATTTTCTTATATGTTATATGATGTGGGGTTTTTTTAAGTTTAATTTATTTTATTTTTTTTCTAAAAATTTTAGATAAACTCAATCAAATTCACAAGTAATAAAAAAAACATTAATGACTTACATATTTTTAATAAAATATTTTTGAAAACAATATAGAAAACAATATAGAAACATAATATTTAAAAAAAAAAGGTTTTTCATTTTTTTGAAAATCGTGTTTTTAAATGTTCGATCAACATTTTTTTTTTCTGGACATGGCGTGGAAGCAATGTTAGGTAGTAAGATTGCATTTCTTGAGGTCCAATAGTATTGTATTCTTACAACGTCTATCATCATTGATTCAATATGATCTTTTTTCATAGGTTCATAAATAGGACGTATTTGCCATTTTTTTTTTATTTAGGGAAAAATGTTTTGAATTTCAGCTCTCCTAACATAGAAGAAGTTGTTTTAGGATATTTTATTGTCTCCTGAACTCAATCTACATTGTTGTTGTGATCGAGAATGGCAAGTTTTGTTCGCGCTTCCATAGCATCCATTTGAAAGTGTATGCGTTTGGGCCTGTATTTAAGAATAAGACTGTGAAACACTTCTAGATTTCCTGTATGACAAAATTTTGAGAGGTGTTTTATATCTTTATCTATTCGTGTATTACATACAATTTGTTCTAGTTCACGCATACAGATGGATTCTTTATTAAGCCATTTTCTTTTTCTTGTATCAGTTTCAGCCAATAAATCATGTTGACAATGATTAAAAAATTGTCCGTGCTCCCAAGAATGAATATTAGATGTATGCCTCAATACGCTATTCGTCATCATAACTTTGTTTCCTTTGGATAACATACTCGATGTCCATAGATGGTTTATAATAGCTTGAATCCACGGGTTAAGATCTGTGCAACTTTTTTTTTTACTAACCACTAGTAATTTTTTCCTCAAACTTTTTCCATAATGCCAAATATCAAATTCATGGGAAATGTTGGGGTACTCCTCTCTCATAATTTTTCGAATAGAGATATGTCTATCAGTGGCAACTAGGACTATCAATAATCCATTGTTGATGATACTATTTAGGCATATTCGAAAAGCCTTAGCTTCGATTCCAACTGACGATGATGATTCTGTCACTTGAACTATTTTGAAATCGACAATTTTTTTGGTAGTTTCTTCAAGCATTGTATATGTACAAAATTTCACACTAAATCCCGGACTATCACATTGTCCATCTCCTGATAATGTTATCGGCCTGTCTTTCAACAATGTCATAGTTTTTTCTTTTTCGGTATTCCAATGTAAATCTATTATTGGAAATAGATAATTTTTTTGAAATTTGTAGAAAGTTGGTTTTGAAATAAATTGAAGATACATAAATTTAAACATTTCCTCTATCTTATCAAAGTTATTACCACTGAACAATATTGAAGAACAAAGCATAATATTTCCAAGTGGCATTTTTCCGATAAGTGGCTGCGACTTCCAAATTGTAGAACTATGTCCGGATAAACATTAACCAGAAACAATAAGCAAACTTCCTAGATTTTGTTTCTTTATTTTTATGATTGGAGAGTTACAACACAATGTTGTTTGGCAAGTTGAAAGTTTAAGAAGTTTGTCGAGACAACTCTCAAAAACAATATATTTTTTTTCTTTGACTAGCTCTTCTTTTTCTTTCAAAAAAGAATATTCTTCGAAAGATTGTTCATTTAAATCTGGAAAAAAAATTGGATCTAATATCATTGAATCCTTTTTTTTTTTTTGATAATATTAAACTTTCATCTATTAAACTCTCTCTATCAAAAGAAGTATCCATATCTATTTCTCGGTTTAAACTTGAAGAAATTGGATGATGTATAGGCGATACATTTGTAATAATTTTTGGTTGTTTGACAATAGACAATACTACATCTGGTGTTGAGATAGTAAGCTCTGTTTGTTGATGTGTATTTATTGTTAAAAACTTCGGTGTTATCTGTTTATTCATCACTGGAATTTTGACATTGAGATCTTGACCAAGATCACCCATTGTCCATGTGTATTTTTCTTTTTTAAGAACAAGATCTGTAGTTGATGTAGAGGCATTTTTCATCCTTTTCATTGTTTGAATTTTTACACTACAAAATTGTCATTTTTGACCAGACAATTGTAGGCAGTTTCCTTTGAGTTTCCATTTCAATAATACGATGAAATGGTTTTCCATCTTGTAATGAAATTATTATTATTCTTTTTGGTGCTGGTTCTTTTATTATACTTGATGTAGAAGCATCATCTGATGATTCTTCTATCGGTAAAGATGAAGTATCAAAATGTTTTTTTTTTAAAAAGTAGGAATAGCGTTGCTTTTAAGATATTTGCGAACACCGTGTTGAAAGTAATCCTCTTCCTGAAAGTGTAACGAACACATGCGATACTTTTGATTAACGTTTGTTTCTATCACACGCTGAACCATTTCTTCTAGATCATCAACATATTGTCCAGTCTGTACCAACCATTTTCAAATCATATCGGGATTACATGGGAAGACATGTAAAGAAACACAATAATCCGACTTTCCCTTGCGTGTTGAGCTTGTGCAAGTGTTCACAATGCAATCCGACATTTCTGAGTAATCTATAAATAAATAAAATTATCAAAGTTTGTAGATAATAATTAATAAAAAGGTTAAAATATATATTTTTTAAATTGATTACAAACATTTAAATTTTAATTTTATGTTATTGGTATATTGGTTAAAATATTTTCATAAAATAGTCTACCAATAGATTATGATTGTTAAAATATCTTCAAGACTCAGTCACAGCCAATCTAAAAAAAAATATATATATACCATAATTATTTTTTCATTAGAAAAATGAACAAAAAAGTATAAACCATGATTGTTGAATGTCATTTACAGTAGGCTGTGCTGTCATATGAATCAAGGAGAGTAAATTACTAAGTATAAAGTATAAATGCAATGCAACATTACACTATCAATAATTATATATAAATTTTTAACTATATGTATATATATTTATATATAGATATATATATTTAAAATAGATAAAAAATAGATATAGCAGAGAGAGAGAGAGAAATTAGACAGATATATAAATAGATATAAATATAAAAAATTTTATATATATATATATATATATATATATTGATTAGTTATATAGAGTAGATACATAGACTAGATACATAGAATAAATATATGTTAGATAACATAGATAAATATAAAAATATACTATATAGAAATATTAGCTATATACTGTATATACATATATTGATTGAAAGATTTAAAGATATTGTATATATATATATATATATATACACACAAACACTATATATGTATTTAAAATTAAATTTGATAAAATTCATGATATCAATCAACAAAATTATAAATTATATGCTGAGATTAATAAATCTTATGTAGAGTAGATGCCTATGGATAAATGGTATAAGCCTAAGTACAATGTGCATATAATTTAAAAAACAGTTGTCCATAAACCCTGAAAAACATGCATGCTCTCAATCCAAAAAAATATAAATAGGAAAATGTAATTTGAACAAAAATTAAAAAATTAGATTTTAATGTTACTATACCATAATTATTTTTTCATTAGAAAAATGAACAAAAAAGTATAAACCATGATTGTTGAATGTCATTTACAGTAGGCTGTGCTGTCATATGAATCAAGGAGAGTAAATTACTAAGTATAAAGTATAAATGCAATGCAACATTACACTATCAATAATTATATATAAATTTTTAACTATATGTATATATATTTATATATAGATATATATATTTAAAATAGATAAAAAATAGATATAGCAGAGAGAGAGAGAGAAATTAGACAGATATATAAATAGATATAAATATAAAAAAATTAATATATATATATATATATATATATATTGATTAGTTATATAGAGTAGATACATAGACTAGATACATAGAATAAATATATGTTAGATAACATAGATAAATATAAAAATATACTATATAGATATATAGAAATATTAGCTATATACTGTATATACATATATTGATTGAAAGATTTAAAGATATTGTATATATATATATATATATATATATATATATATATATATATATATATAGATTGAAAGATAGATATTGGACTAATGAGAGAGAGAGATTAGATATATAAAATCGATATATAAATATACATATATATATATATATATATATATATATATATATATATGTATATATATATACTTTGATAGATAAATTAAAAAATATATATATATCTAGTTATAAAATTGATTTATATATTCGATAGATATAGTAGATAGATATAGTATTAGTATATTGATATAGTGGATAGATAGATAAATATATAAAATAGTAAATTCTATATATAAATGTATTTATATTGTATGTCGATATATACAATAGATAGTTATAGAATATTAATAGAAAAATTAGATCAATAAATAGATAGAGTAGATAGACAGACATAGTAGCTACATTTTAATGATAATTTAAATTGTTAGATATATGTTAAAAAGGATAGATAGATATATTGGATTGATAGAGTAGATAGATATTTAATAGAGATAAATATGTTCTAAAAATACATAGATATTTATATTAATTAAATAGATAAAGTAGATAGACGGATAGAATATATATATCTATAGAATAGACTAGATATATTAAATATAAATATATAGTAAATATATAGAGAAGATAGATAATTAAAGTAGACAGATAAGTAAATAGATATATAGATTTATATATAGATTAGATAGATATAAAGATAGAGGAGATAGATACATAATTAGATAGAGTAGAAAGATATATATATATATATCTATATATATATATATCTTGATAGATATATAGATTGAAAGATAGATAAATTACATAGATAGATGATGGATAGATTAATATATAGAGTTTATAGAAAGATAGAGTATATAGATAGATAGATATCTATATATAGAGATAGAAAAGATCTATAAAAAAATTAAAAAATCAATACATACATATTTTAAAGTATGTATTATTTCAGGGACATTAAACACCATAATTTTTTATTTTTCTAAATGTGGATAATCCATTTGTTTGCAATTGCAAACTTTAGAAGAATAAACTCAATTCTAATATACTTTTTAACTCTGGGATTACCTGTTATCTAAGACTCTGCAAACTGCAACCTTATTACAGTTCTTTTGACAGACTTGCAATTATAGCCAATCAATGCTGACTCCTAGGAGCTTCACGTTCCAGAGCTCAATATTATCTATGTAAAACACATGAAATAATGTCCTCTATTAGTGAAAAAATGACAAAATGTTTTCATATTAGAGGCATACTTTAAAGTATAAGAAATTAGCTTTCAAATAAGAATACCAATAGAACATATGTAAATTTTAAATATAACAATTTAAAAGATATTTATAATCAATTACATCCACTATTTTAATATTTCATTTTTGATTTTTTATTGACTTTAAAATTAAAAAAATAGTATTATTGCTATAACTATTGAATATTTTATTGCCTGTATCCATATTAACCTTATAAAAATGCAATGGTTTATATATATATATATATATATATATATATATATATATATATATATATATATATACTAATAAATAAAATATATAACTAAAAATATATATATTTTTTCTTTACACATGACAAATTGAGCTTTGTGAACAACATATGACCCTGCAAAATACACTTTCATTAATAAATATTGGCAGTCAATTTTTGTAAAACATTTAGCATATTCATGAGTTTAAACAAAGATTACTATCTTTTAAAAATATTTAAAAATATATTTTAAAATATTAAAATTTTGAGACATGTTCCTTTAAGAAATAAGAATCAAATTCTATAAATTTTTTTCATTAACGTTAAAGATACTTGATTTATGATGATCAGGCAATTATAATTAACTACTGTATAATTTAATTATAATGTATAACTTCATTCTATAAAAATATTTGATTACAATCATATATAGATATGCTCAGTAGATGCATATGCCTTGTGTGATTGTCGTAACATTGTACATTGATAATTATAAACAAAGGATATGTGAATAATAAAGAATGTAGATAATAGAATTAGCTTATCAACATTTAAAAAATATAATTCTCGATGTGAGTTCTAATTGTTAAAATTTATGTTATCTGTCCCTTTAAATTGGTATACATTTCCTTTTAATACTTCTTTATTGAACATATCAATAATTATTAACTATCTATATGATAAAAATATTTCATTATCATTTATCAATAAAGATGACATTCATTTATAAGTATAATAACAAATACATTGTATCCCATATAAGTAATATCGTTATTTATTTTATTGAATAAATAAAAACATCTTTTATGGCTTTATATTGAAATACATTTCAATCATACATACTTACTTATTGTCACTTTCATAAAAGCAGTTCTTCATTTTTTATTCCAAAAAGCACATCCGAATATGATCCACGAAACTAAAGATTCACTATAAATAGCGATCTTGTATTTAGCCTAGCGTTACCGAAATTTTACATTGTGAATGCGCAGTCCTGATAGACCGGTAAAAAAACATAGGCTTGTGAACGAGCGTTAGTGGGAGGAACGGGGTTGTTTTAGACCGGCCCATGGGATTGACTTAGCGAAAAATAATAACTCCCATAGCAGGTGCGGATGGCTGGGCGGAGAATAAAGGCTTAATCAACAGTTAGAACAGCTAAGTAAAAAAATCTTATAACTTAATATATAACAATTTTTAAAAAAAAAATATATATTATTCATTTTGAAAAAGACATACTAAGAGTATATGTGCAATGGCTAGCACTATCGTTTACTGACACTTTAAAAAGTTATGATTTGATAAATAAATTAATGGATTCACTATTAAAAATTTCAAAGACCAATAACAATGAAACTATAAATATTTATTACATTATATATATATCTCAACAACTAGCATAAAACAAAATTCAAAAAGAGAAATGTCAACATGTAAACAATACAAGAGTTAAGTATTAAAATGAAAAACAAATTTAAAAAATAGATTATTTAACTCTAAAAATAAGAATCTTTAAAAAATAAAATAATTACTATAGTTATTTGTAGTAATAAACTTTAATCGAGAATCATTTCAGTAGCCGGTCCATCATCATTTGCATAATGGAATCCAATATATACATTATCCGGTGCAGGAAAGGCATTACGAATGCTTTTAACCATGCACGATGGTATTGGTCTACGTTCCTTAGGTCCCAGTGAATCATGAATCCAAGTAGAGTACGCTCGGTATGCGAGTTTACGATACGATCTATATTAATAAAAAAATTAAAATATTACATATAATTATAGATTTTTATAATATAATTTTAATTGTTTATGATTAATCAATCTCGAATATATATTTGAAACTATAACTTACCTTTCTGTTATCACTTGACCAATAGCGAAACGCATTGGTCCATAACTATTATTAAATTTTGTCATTCTGGTAAGATGTTCCCGATTTACAATGTCTCTACTGTATTCATTTGCACATATACACGCAGACCCCTCTGGTATATGGAACCTAACTTTACTACTTTCACGGCAACAAATGCTCTCTACGATAGTAGGCATCAACACACAATTGCCGCATGAACACCAAGATAATTGCACTAGTCTTTCCAAATCAACACTATCTTCATATGTCATTTGAGAATTATGATCAGATCTCTCACTTGCTTGGCTCTGTTCATCTGGATTGCGTATGGGAACCCACAGGTGTGTCTGTGAAACATCGAACAATAAAGGTTCGGAACTATGCTCTTCCATCAATTGTTCAATCTAATAAATAAACACAATAAAATTAATTTTTTTTTTAAACATAAATAATACATAATATCTAAATTTATATACCGATGATGTAGTTTTAAAAATTTGTCATTGTATAATGCTGATTGTTATTACATCACATGAATATGACTTTTTATTATCTATTTATTGCATTTAGCATTATGTTGTGTTAACCCCCAATGACTAAACACAGTGTTATCTATATGGCCAACCTTTAAATTCTGTCTCTTTGTGTTGAAAATAAATTTAAAGGGACAGTCTAGTATAAATTAAATTTTAACAATTCACATTTAACTTGTAATTTTATTCAAGTATCAAACTTACTTTTATCATTCAATATTTTTATTTTGAACTTGTTATTCTTAGTTTAAAATAATGATAGTTAGGCTAATATGCTAATTTAAAATACTTTGAGGGATGCAACATTGTAACATGCTTTTTAGATATCTTTTAAACACAAAGAGTCAGTAAGTAAACATGGGCCATATAGACAACACTGTGTTTAGTAATAGGTGGTTAGAAAAAACACAATGCTAAATGGAAGACATTAGATAATAAAAGTTATGATTCATGTTGAGGGGGCTGGAAGAAGGTTCATAGATACAAGGTAATCACAGGGGTAAAACTTGTAGAAGCAAACCTTGGGAATGTATATTAAAGGAATTATCTCTATTTTAAAACAATACAAATTCTATGTTAGACTGTCCATTTAAAGGGACAGTATACTGTAAAATAGTTTTCCCTTAATGTGTTTACGATTGCTTTTTTACAAACTGCAGAATAAAAAAAATATGAAAATTAGCTTTTTAAGGTTTATTTGTGTATATTAAAGCTCTGATTTTGTGTTTTGAAGCCACAACCTAATAAAATGGGTTGAGCTTGTAGGTATAATCTGATCTCATTACTGTATCACATTGTGTACATATACCTGCTTCTTTATCTTATATCTGTCCTTCAAATAATCACCAGAACTTTTAGAGAACAATGGAAAATCAACATTGTATTACCTTATCTCAGCTATAGCACACTGGGAGTGTAATTTCTTATGCTGGCTGTGTTTACAAAGCTTATCTATAGCTTGGACCTGCGGCCACAAACTTTCAGAATAGGTGGGGATACCACATGCTAAATCAACTATTTCAAATGCCAATATAAGTGTAAAGGAGCTACTTGTAAACAATTTTATACACTCCAGCAGGTAAAGTGGATCATTGGGAACAAATTAAAGGGGAGAAAAATTTTGAGTAAACTTTCCCTTTAAGAAGCATGTGATAAGAGTCACCACTCCAAGGATTAAAAATTAACATATTAACCTAACTTTTTTTATTTCAAAATATGTATATCAATAAAAAAATGTGAAGATGATGATAAAACTAAATTTAAAATTTGATTTAATTTAAAAGTACTTTCTAAATAATGAAAAATTTATTTATAATCGAGTCTCCCTTTAAAAAAATTTCAATATTAAACATCCCAATTTAGGCTCATTGAATATCAAATACTGTTTTTTTATTCAATTATAGAGAGTGCAGGGTCTGATTATAATACTCGACCTAAAATTGATACAATAATCAAATGTCTATAGTCATGATACATGTTACATACTTTAATATTATGTATGTACTGATTACTATTATACATCGGAAAGGAAAAAAATTATTAAGTATAAATAAAACCATCCTATATCTGTAATGACTTTGAATTATCACAAGTGTATATTGTTAGAGTGCAGTTTAGGATTATAACAATAAATGTACTTACTAAATCTCTGACTTCTTGTTGGGACAGATCCATTAGTGTTCTAGTAGATTCCTCTTGACTGGAAGATGACATTATGGATCTCTATTTAAAAATTAGAAAATTGATAACAGAATTAAATTGATCATATTATCAGTATCATATTATTTATTTTTGGATATGTTATTTCTATCTATCTCTATCTATATCTCTATATCACTCACTCTATACGTCTCTATCTCTATTTTTATATTTATATGTCTCTATAACCTCTATATCTATTTATCTTTGTATCTATTATTTATCTATATCTAATTTTTTATCTCTCTCTCTCTCTCTCTCTCTCTCTCTCTATATATATATATATATATATATATATATATATATATATATATATATATCAATCACACTCTATACTCTCTGTTTTTTACAGATATATTCTATCTCTTGTTGTCTCCTTCTATGTTTAATTTTAATACTTTATAATTGTTTGTATATCTATAGGGTATGCAATTTTAAACAACTTCACAATTTACCTTTATCACCAATTTTGCTTTGTTCACTTGGTATTCTTAGTTGAAAGCTAAACCTAGGAGGTTAATATGCTAATTTCTTATACCTTGAAGACTGCCTCTAATCTGAACAAATTTTGAAAAATAGAGAGCATTAGTTCACGTGTTTCATATAGATAACATTGAGCTAAAGCACGTAAAGAACTGAAATAAGGGTTTTCAGTCAGCAGAAGCTTAGATACAAGATAATTAAAAAAGGTAAAACATGTATTATTGTAACTGTGTTGGTTATGCAAAACTGGGGAATAGGTAATAAAGGGATTATCTTTATTTTTAAAAAACAAAAATTCTGGAGTTGACTGTTCCTTTATAATATTTTACTATTTATATCTCTCTCTCTTTCTATCTTTCACTTTCTAGTTTTTTATCTAATTTTTGGACACTCTACTAAACATATTATTTAATCAATTTCTATGCCCTATATTTTATTTTTGTTCTCTAGACTATCTCTCTCTCTCTATTTGTATTTACCCTATATTCAATATCTCTATATCAAAATTTTTAAGGGTTATCTTTCTTTCTCTGTGTCTCTCACTCACTTTATTGTTTTTATGTCTCTATGTTCTCTCTCTGTATCGCTCTCTATATTTCTATTTGCTTTCTTTATCAATAACAATTTTTATATCTCTCTCTCTATTCTCAGTATGTTTTTCTATTCACTCTCTCTTGATCTCTCAGTATTTTTTATTGTCTCTATCTTTTATTAATCTTGTTTCTCTCTTCACTCTCTCTATAATTATTATTTTTTTATGTCTCTATTTCTTTCCTTCTACTTATATATCACTCTTTACTGTAATGTGCATTTTTTATATAATGGTTGACATCAAAATGTACATGATGCTTTTTCAATAAACATACCTTTTAATAGTATTTATAAAACTGTAGTACTCACTTGAAGTTCAGAATAAGTAATCTTTTATAAAAATTTTAACTTGCACTGGTTGGTTATGCTGATCTAATGTATTGAATATTAGTATTGTGAAGCATTCAAAACAGTAGATTTGCATAATAATAAAATGCATGATGATAATAAAATGCTATAGCACTTATGATGAACTTCAAATGAGCGGTACATGTTCATAAAATATTAACAATATGTATAGCAATTGCAAACAATGGTGGATACAAGTGTCTAGATTTATATAGAAAAAATAAAATAGAAGTGCTGATATATAAAATTTTAAATCATTATACTTTACATATAATTTGGATGCATAACATTATTATCGTTTAAATTATTATTTAACACATGGCTAAAAACAACTAATAATAAAAACAGTTAAATATATGCTTGCATTAGAAAAAGTTAGTATTCTATTTTGCTTTTTGCTTTATGGTTATAACATAATCTTTGTTGAAATAAATTACAGTATATGTAAATTATTTAGCATTTCAAGTCTAAGAATATTATTTTAAATCAAATTGAAAAAAAATTAAAAATAGTTAGATTACAATGTTTGATAAACATGATAATAAATAAAGTATAAAAGCATTGTTTGAAATAAGCATTTTAACATAAATGCGGTCATTTATATTTCCAATGCATTTTAAAACAAAAAACTATTTGATGCATCTATTCTCAACTTCTTTATCTACAAATTTGGTGGTTCTAACTCAATCTTATTCTAGGAGGTTACTATGGCAACCTTATCTATATAGATTTAAAAACGTTCCTATTCAATTCTTATCTATGTAAAAGCAATGAAAATGCATTTATTATAAAGTTCTTTATCTACAAATTTGGTTGTTTTAAAGGGCCATAATACCCAAATGTTTAAACACTTGAAAGTGATGCAGCATAGCTGTAAAAAGCTAACTGGAAAATATCACCTGAACATCTCTATGTAAAAAAGAAAGATATTTTACCTCAAAAGTTCCTCAGTAGCCACCTCCCATTGTAAAGGATTTCTAAGCAGCATTTTAGTGTGTCTGTCCTGGGACATCTGAAGGGATGAGGATTGTGCACTCTCATATTATTTCACCAATCAGGTAAAGGAAGCTTACAATGAAATCTCATGAGAGTCAAGTCAAATCTCATGAGATCACAGTAAAAGTTCATGACCTCAGCACTGCTGATGCTGATTGGCTGCTGTTCATTTCTTTATTTTTTTTACCTGCAGCTGGGAGCAGTTGAGTATAACTTTTTACACAGAACTTATTCTGCTGAGCTGAGGAGATTGTGAGGTAAAATATCTTCATTTTTTACATAGAGATGCTCAGGTGATATTTTCCTGTCAGCTTTTTACAGTTATACTGCATCAGTTTCAAGTGATTTAGCATATGAGTATTATGTCCCTTTAACTCAATCTAGAAGGAGGTTACTATGGCAATCTTATCTATATAGATTAAAAAACATTCCTATTCAATTCTTATCTATGTAAAAACAATGAATTTGCAAGCATAAACAGTTGTCCCCAATCTTGCTTTACTATATCGTTTTAAACTTAGAAAATATATACTTATAGTATGAAGCGTGAGATAGTTTAAAAAACTATATGCATATAGCCTAATACATATTAAACATTATAACACAAATAAATATTATAATTTGAAGATTATACAACTATATTGTTCTATTAAAGCAATCAATTGATCAAAATATAGCTATAATTTAAATTTACATTAGAATATTTATAAAAACATCATTTGCGATTTCTAAATCTTTTATAATTTTCTATATTGTTTTCAATATAAAATCGATATTGTCTTTCTAAAGCTAAGATTTATTCTTGTTTGCGCTATGATCAATACTGAAAATGAGCAAAATTATATTTATTAATTATATTTATTATAATAATGAATTCAATATATAATAAATTACATACTAATTTTGCAACAATTACATCTTTTTTTTTTTAAAATAATATAGGCTTAGTGAATAAATGATTACGCACTTACCAATATTACAAAAAATGATATTATTATAATGAGCGATACAAATGTTTCCTTTTAGTTGCCTTTCGAGTTGCGATGCGCATTCACTGTGCTTGACAAATAAATTTCTTGGTGCGCATGCGTGAAAAGTGGACGCGCTCGCTTGGCCGCAAAGAACTACTAAATGCTACGCATGCGCATACTTACCAAAACCATGCTTACGTCAATTGACGGCCGCCTAACGGCCAAAGAATCAATTGGCTCTTTAAACAACGTGATTGTTGTTTAGAAAAAAAAAATTATAACGGGTTGATTTTCTGGGAGCCGGATCGATGCAAATAATATAATATATCTAAGGTAATATTGCGATATACAAATACTGATGAATGAAAGTACTATTATTTTGCATTGAGATATTTATTTAATACACAACGTTTTACTTTACCTTCACTTTAAATAGGAATAATTTATTTAATTATAGTAAATTTATTTCGTTTTATTTAAATTATATTTAACTTAGGGGGGTGTTAGGGTTAGACTTAGGTTAAGGGGTTAATAACTTTATTATAGTAGCGGCGACGTTGGGGGCGGGAGATTAGGGGTTAATAATTGTAGATAGGTGGCGGCGATGTTAGGGAGGGCAGATTAGGGGTTAATACAATTTATTATAGTGTTTGCGAGGCGGGAATGTGGCGGTTTAGGGGTTAATACATTTATTATAGTGGCGGCGATGTCCGGTCGGCAGATTAGGGGTTAATAAATATAATATAGGTGTCGGCGATGTTAGGGGCAGCAGATTAGGGGTTCATAGGTATAATGTAGGTGGCGGCGATGTCCGGTCAGCAGATTAGGGGTTAAAAAAATTTATTATAGTGTTTGCGATGTGGGGGGGCCTCGATTTAGGGGTTAATAGGTAGTTTATGGGTGTTAGTGTACTTTGTAGCACGGTAGTTAAGAGCTTTATGTTCTGGCGTTAGCCCATAAAACTCTTAACTACTGACTTTTTTAGGCGGTAGGAGTCTTGGCGGTAGAGGCTGTACCGCTCACTTCTTCCAAGACTTGTAATACCGGCATTAGGCAAATCCCATAGAAAAGATAGGATACGCAATTGACGTAAGTGGATTTGCGGTAGCCAAAAGTCGCAAAAGAAAAGTGAGCGGTAGACCCTTTCCTGCCTGACTCGTAATACCAGCGGCCGTTAAAAAGCAGCGTTAGGACCCCTTAACGCTGCTTTTTAAGGCTAACGCAGAACTCTAAATCTAGGTGTATATTAGTAAAAGTACAAAATCTACACTAATTCTTTAAACACAATGAAGCCATCCCTTTAAAAAAAGGCACCTGTATATCAAACCCCCAGAGCTAACAGAACAAACCAGTTAGTTTTTTTCACAAGAAAATATGAAAGTTTAAAAAAAAATAAAAAATCAACTGATGTCATGAAATACTATTCTGAAACACCTAAACAGTCACTACAAGCTTTTTTTGAAATTGCACACTTGGTGGCTAAAAATAAAAAAACACAAACCATTGCTAAGGCCATTATAATACCCTCTGCTATAAGAATTGCTGAAATTATGTTTGGAAAAAGAGGTAGATAACATTAAAACCATACCTTATTCAAATGATAAAACAAAAAATATTAAAGACATGACACACAACATAATAAAACTGAAAAAATATCAGAAAAAAACTGTTTGCATTGCAAATTGACGAATCTACAGATATTTCAAATTTAACTCAACTTATATTTGTTAGGTATATTGATGATGAGTTTGAGCAAGAGATACAAGCACAAATATATGGCTGTAAAGAATTAAAATAAAGAGATTAAGCTCCTAACTGAACACATTGAAAAAAAAATGTATTATCATGGAAATGGTGTATGTCTATGTGTACAGATGGAGCAGCAGCAATGGTGGGACAGAGTGGTCTTGTTGCTCGAATGAAAGCAATACATCCTTCAATTAAAGGGCCATGATACCCAAATGTTGAAACACTTGAAAGTGATGCAGCATAGCTGTAAAAAGCTGACTAGAAAATTTCCCTTGAACATCTCTATGTAAAAAAGAAAGATATTTTACCTCAAAATGTCCTAAGTATTTACACCCCATTGTAAAGAAAAAAGCAGCAAATCAGTATGTCTGTCCCGGGACAGGCAAGGGAGTGAGCATTGTGAACACTCATGTTATTTCCCTATTCAGTTTAAGGAAGCGGAATGTGAAACGCGCGTCAGGGGCACCAGTACCGGGTTATGTAACCCGCATTTTTTAATTGCTGACTCAGCATAGCACTTTTGGTTAACGGTTGCGACCACAAATAGACAGTTAAAAGTAAATAGGTCTCCGCTATAGAAGAGACCTTTTTCAGTTTAGCCTTTGCTTATTTGTCATATTGCCACTGGCTGGCGCCTTAAATTAATGGGCTATATATATCGATACTTAGATTAATGGGCTATATATATTGATACAAGTAGCTAGCTCACACCGGTGGATTCGTGCAGGGTGTGTGATTAGGCTAATGTTTGCACCAAGGAATATAGGGAGCCAATGATATATGATCTCAGGCTTCAGTGAGAGTGAGATTTGGTGCTGAACGTATAATTTGTTATATCTGAATACTGGCCTTGAACTTTATAACACGGCTAAATTTAAATATACTTGTTGATTTTGAATATCGCAGCACTACAGAAAATCGTATATCTCATAGGGACAGCTACTGTTAGTGACCCATTATACTTACTGCTACGTTATTTCCATCGCTAACAGCGGTGCAAACATTTGATTAGATACATAAAATCCTATTTAGTTATTGGTCAGATACAATAACTCTAGTGCTTGCATATATAGCCACTGGGACATAGAATATCAGCCTAACGGTATAACCAATCTAATGTTGTCACAAAAATATTAGCAGATCTTATATATCTTAGATCCGAATTCGCCAGTTGCAATATTTGCAAAAAATAGTTATAGCTAACCTCTAATCAGTTTGGAACTAGCTACCAGACACATTTATTTTTGTGTTGGTTAGTTATTCTTATATATTGATTCTCCTGTACAACAATCATATAATACCGCAATTGTTCCTTACCTGGAGGTTGTGATTCCTGCAAAGACTGTTATAAAGGAGAGATTTATATTTGTACTGTCTATAAATCATTGGTGTATTCCCTGGTGTGAATTATTAAACATATTTGTATACCCTGGTAGCAACCTACAATTATCCACTTTCGTGCTTTTCGATAGGAAATTATATCACTCTGAGTTTCAGCTAGTTTTAACAGTGTGTGTGTGTGTGCATGAGTATGAGTCCAGTCGGGCTCCTATTTTTTCTTCAATAAAGTTATTTAGTATAAATGGGGATGTGTGTGTGATTTGATTATTACATTGTTCTCACTTTTCTTTGTCTAAACTTATTTTAATGGGTCCAGTATTACACTAGTCCAGTTACCTGCAGACTTTTTCTTTGTCGTGCAAGTCTTTTTGCACACATTTATGTACATTTGGATGTTTAACAAACTAGCAATTAAACTAGCAAGCTTGGAAATACTTTTCAACTCAATTTACAAGTAATATGAAAAACGCACTGTGCCTTTAAGAAACACAGAAAAAAACTATGACAGTTGAATAACAATGAACCGGAGAAATTATAAAAACCAAATTTTTCCCGGTAAAGGCATAAATTTAGCAAAGGATTGCCCCCATTAGCAATGGATAACTAACCCTTAATAGCAGAAAAAAATGTACAAAATATAAACGTTTTTTATCACAGTCAAAGCACAATCTCACAGGTCTGCTGTGAGTGATTACCTCCCTCAAAATAATTTTTGAAGACCCTTGAGCTCTGTAGAGACGATCCGGATCATGCAGGGAGAGAAACAGACTTGTGACTGAATTTCTGATGCGTAGCAAAAGCGCCAAAATAGGCCCCTCCCCCTCACACACAGCAGTGAGGGAAGTTCAGTAAACTGTCTTAAATTAAAATAAACGACAGCCAAGTGGAAAAACAGTGCCCAAAACAATTTTTCACCCAGTACCTCAGATAATTAAACGATTTAACATGCCAGCAAAACGTTTAAAATCAAATAACATGAAATGTCATTAAACAGCCTGTTGCTAGACGTTCCCACTGCAAGTTAGGCTAAAAGTTATATGCATATAGTATTATCCCAGTGAAGTGCCATTCCCCAGAATACTGAAGTGTAAACATATATACATAACAGCCTGATACCAGTTGCTACTACTGCATTTAAGGCTGAACTTACATTATATCGGTATTGGCAGTATTTTCTCAGTCAATTCCATTCCTCAGAAAATAATATACTGCAACATACCTCTTTGCAGGTGAACCTGCCCGCTGTCCCCTGATCTGAAGTTTACCTCACTCCTCAGAATAGCCGAGAACAGCAAAATGAATCTTAGCTACGCCGGCTAAAATCATCCAAAAACTCAGGTAGATTCTTCTTCAAATTCTACCTGAGAAGGAACAACACACTCCGGTGCTGTTTTAAAATAACAAACTTTTGATTGAAGATATAAAAACTAAGTATAATCACCACAGTCCTCTCACACATCCTATCTATTAGTTGGGTGCAAGAGAATGACTGGGTGTGACGTAGAGGGGAGGAGCTATATAGCAGCTCTGCTTGGGTGATCCTATTGCACTTCCTGTTGGGGAGGAGTTAATATCCCAGAAGTAATGATGACCCGTGGACTGACTACACTTAACAGGAGAAAACATAACTCTGATATTGTCCTATTACAGGAATCCCATTTAAAAATACAAGAGATACCTAAACTAAAAACATGCTGGGTAGGAGAAGTGGTGGCAACTCCCTGTACCTCAAGAAAGAAAGGAGTAGCCTTTTTATTTAATAAACGCTTGTCTTATAGGATATTATCCCAGGAACCAGATAGAGAGGAAAGATATATTATTTTACATTTAGAGGTAGAGGGTATGAAACTTGTTATATGCAATTTGTACGGGCCAAATAAACCAGATAAACTCTTTTGGGACAATTTACAAATTAAGCTTTTAGAATTTGGTTCTGAACATCTTATTGTTGCGGGCGATTTCAATGCAGTTATGTTTCCTGCCCTGGATAGACTTAAACGGACCCAAAAATCGAAATAATAAACTGGAAGCAAAGTTTTTGAGGAATTTCACCACCAATTTAGAGTTAAAAGAAATATGGAGGATTCAAAATCCAGACATTAAAATGTTTACGTGTGAATCATCATATAAGAAAAATTTTAAGAAAACACTGGCACATCATTAAAAATTATCCTATAGTAGGAGATAAACTGCCAAATAGTATTTAAAAGGGCAAAAAACTTAAAATCACTATTGGCACCTAGTGAGTACAAGAGAACAAATTCTAGAAATAAAGATAGGGATTTATGGGTTAAAGAGGTAAGTGGATTTTATCCATGTATCTCTTGCAAATCGTGCAAACATAGCACGAAAAAGAAAAAACATAAGCATCCCTGGAACAGATATTGATTTTAAAATAAAAGATGCAATAACGTGTAGTACCAAAGGTGTAATATATATGCTACAGTGCTCCTGTAATCTTGTCTACATAGGTGAAACATCAAGAATGCTCCGAGACAGAATACGGGAGTACCTCTGGCATATTGAGAAAGGGAAATTAGAGACACACCTGTATCAGCATTTCAGGACAGTCCATAAAAACAACGTGAATTAATTACAATTTTGGGGTTTATGTAAAGTAAAAGGAAGTTGGAGAGGAGGCAATTTTGAGAACCTCCTACTCAAAAAGGAAGCAGAGACCATTTATAATTTCAACACCTTATACCCTAATGGTCTCAATTCTGAGTTAGACATTAGCCCCTTTTTAATTTAAGAAAACTAAAAGGTAGACTGAGAATAATATATTTAAGGTCGGAAGAACTGAATGAACCTATAGTAAGGGAAACACAAAAAAAGAACAAGTAATTTAACTTATAAACATTTCAACACCAAGAATAAGGAGATTCTAGATATTAGTCATTATGGTATGGAGGTAATCATGCTAGCCTTAGAATGAAGAGACCTGAGTTCAATTCCCAACTTGAATAAATAATTTCCCAAAAAATAGGGGTAAAATTTTATATAACTATCAGTTTATAGAATTTTATGAAGGGTACTAATTAGTTGTAATTAATTTAAAGCAGGTCTAAAGAAGGACTACAGAAAAGTAATACCCAAAAAATTGTGAAAAAAATGAAGAAACTAGACACTATAGCCTAGTGTGATCTCTGTGGCTTTAGAATATGGGATCAAGGGTTCAATACCCGGAATGGGAAGAACATTTTAAATGAAATTTTAAATGAAGTAATTATATTAGCGACTAGTATTTTGTATTTCAATGTTTACCAAGCATATATTCTTTATATTGCATATAATATTTCCACAATAAAGAATTTTATTATTAAAGGTAGTTATGCAGTCTGACACCAAAGATAGCTTACGCATATGTGAAATTAACAGCATGTTTGAATCAAAAGACAAAGCAAACAGCGGTATGATAGTAAACATGAGGATCCCACCTTATCAGGTAAACAACTTCCAGGTTGTAGGAGGAAGTGAACTTAGACCAACAAAATTACAGGTGTTTCCAGAGTATTTAAGGAAAGCAAATAGAGGTATACAGAATCTTGAAAAAGTAGAAGGATGAAACGCGTAGAAGGACTGTATACTGTTGTGAGCGGTGTATAACAGAAGGAATCGAGAAAGGAGGTCTCTCTGCGTACACTGTACTTAAGAGCAGAGCAACTACTACTACCACCCCCCGATGGAAGTGCTTTTGTGGTAACAAAGTCTTGCGCAAGTGAAGGACCACATCAAAAGATCCGGTGGGCAAAGACGCGCAGTGCACAGCGTGTCTCAGCTGGAGTGAATCAGCCGGGTAGAAAAGCCGAAAGCAGGTGAGAATACACACAAGTTTGGAGCTCCCTGCAGACGTCATAAAAGAGGTGAGAGACTATCCTGCCATTACAGCTGAAGCACACAGAGCTTAAGGGAGCTGTCTCCCGTGTTCCATAAGAATCAACATCTTTTCAAAATATAGAACTGGAAATAATCATTAATCTGGGATAACGTGACTTGAAGTAAAGTTCATTAGAAAACACCAAGAATAAATTTATGAAGAAAGTTTCTTTGAAAGATATATAAAACAAAGAAATAACTGTTTCCATATATAGGAACTGAATAGCCTGCAGGCTAATAATAAACATTGATAATCAGAACACACATCACGATCCTGAACATACCGCTGTATATCAATCACTGCTGTTACAACTATTGACAGATATCTATGTTATGAAAACAGGATGAGTATTATAGAAGAGATTGGAGAGAAGGGATACACAAAGGTGGGTATAACTCACCAAATAGAAGAGACGAGGGAAGAGAGGATCAGAGAGAATGGGTAGTACAAACTAAGAATAGGTTTAGACCACTTCATGTTATAAATGAAGAACAAACCCAACTAACGAAGCAAGAACTAGCTTTTTTAGGCCAGAGCCCCCCAAAAGAGGGGCCATCTTTAAGAAATGTAAAGAATCAAAAATCAGATTTAAAAACTCCAAGAGATGCAAAAAGACCAATAGAGGAGTCAGAGGAGGAAGGAGAAAGAATAGAAAGAATGGAAGTGAAAAGACAGAGATAGAAATTAAAAATAAGGGGCTATTTAATTTGAGTAAAAAATAATTGAATAAAGAGGAGGAGAGGGTCCTAAAATTAGGACTCTCATTTGCACCTGCAAAAAGGATGAATAAATTTGAAACTCACATAAATGTCAGAAAATTCATAAGAAATCTGACTTTAAAAAGATATTTTTTTAAAAATCCGTTAGAAAATTTTGTGACCTATAATGAAAGTAATAGGAAGGAGGATAAGTTTGAACACACTTCCCTCAAAACTAGATCTAAATTTTATCCAAGTCATGAAAAGGGAAGCAACCTCGAGACTTTCGAGAAGATGGTTTTAGCTGACCTCAAGAGAAAAGACTGTACAGGGAGACCTATTAATAAAAATTTGACCAAAAAAGAAAGTGAAATATTAAAAGAACTTCAAAATAATCAAGAAATTACTATCAAAATGGCAGACAAGGGTGGAGGAATAGTAATTTTAGACAGTGAGAAATACAGAGAGGAGGCTGAGAGATTATTAAATGACAAAAAGACGTATAGAAAATTCAAATTAGACCCAACGAAAAAGTACTAAGAGAAACTTAATAAGATACTAGATAAAGGCAGAGACAAAGGTATACTAACAGAAAAAGAGTATCTATACATAAAACCACAGTTCCCCGTAATACCCATATTCTACTACTTGCCCAAAGTACACAAAAATCCTTTAAATCCACCAGGAAGACCCATCGTGTCGGGGATAGGATCCCTCACGGCTAATCTATCAGAGTATGTAGACAAATTTCTCCAAAAATACGTAGTAAATTTAAATTTGTATCTGAAAGACTCCACAAGTATTCTAAGAATATTAAAAGATTTAAAATGGGAAAGTAATTATTTATTGGCTACTTGCGACGTGGTTTCCCTATATACGAACATAAACCACAACTTAGGGATAGAAGCAGTAGAGGGGTTTATAACAAAAGAATTTTTACTTGAAAGCATAAGGTTTATTCTGGAACATAACTTTTTTTCCTTCGATACCCAATATTATCTACAGATAGAAGGAACCGCAATGAGCACGAGATTCGCACCGAGTTACGCAACTCTATTTATGGGAGATTGGGAGAGTAGTTTCCTCCAGTATGCCGAGCTTGGTGCGAATCTCGTGCTATTTAAGAGGTATATTGAAGATATCATTATTGTCTGGAATGGAAGTGAAGAATCTCTAAAAAATGTTTTTGAAACTATGAACAACAATGATAGGGGTCTAAGCTTCACATATCAGATTAGTAAGGTTCAAACGACATTTCTGGATCTAGACATAAGAGTAGAAGATGATAAGGTGGTTACAAAAACACACTTTAAACCGACTGATTCTAACAATTATATTCATGCCTCTAGTTGCCACTTTAATAAATGGAAAAGTAATATACCAGTGGGGCAATGTCTGAGAATCAGAAAAAACTGTACTAAGATAAGTGACTTTGAAACACAAATTAAAATACTAGAAGAAAAATTCAATGAAAGAGGTTATAAGAAAGAAATAGTGAAAAAAGCGATGACAAGAGCAAGGGATACAGACAGAAATTCTTTACTAACTTATAAAACAAAAAATAAATGTACGAAAGATGAATATGATGTACATTTTATAACTCAATACAATGATGATCATCATATAATAAGAAAAATTTTAAGAAAACACTGGCACATCATTAAAAATGATCCTATAGTAGGAGATAAACTGCCACCTTACCCTTGAATAGTATTTAAAAGGGCAAAAAACTTTTCACTATTGGCACCTAGTGAGTACAAGAGAACAAATTCTAGAAATAAAGATAGGGATTTATGGGGTAAAGAGGTAAGTGGATTTTATCCATGTATCTCTTGCAAATCGAGCACGAAAAAGAAAAACATAAGCATCCCTGGAACAGATATTGATTTTAAAATAAAAGATACAATAAGGTGTAGCACCAAAGGTGTAATATATATGCTACAGTGCTCCTGTAATCTTGTCTACATAGGTGAAACATCAAGAATGCTCCGAGACAGAATACGGGAGTACCTCTGGCATATTGAGAAAGGGAAATTAGAGACACACCTGTATCAGCATTTCAGGACAGTCCATAAAAACAACGTGAATTAATTAAAATTTTGGGGTTTATGTAAAGTAAAAGGAAGTTGGAGAGGAGGCAATTTTGAGAACCTCCTACTCAAAAAGGAAGCAGAGACCATTTATAATTTCAACACCTTATACCCTAATGGTCTCAATTCTGAGTTAGACATTAGTCCCTTTTTAATTTAAGAAAACTAAAAGGTAGACTGAGAATAATATATTTAAGGTCGGAAGAACTGAATGAACCTATAGTAAGGGAAACACAAAAAAGAACAAGTAATTTAACTTATAAAGATTTCAACACCAAGAAAAAGGAGATTCTAGATATTAGTCATTATGGTATGGAGGTAATCATGCTAGCCTTAGAATGAAGAGACCTGAGTTCAATTCTCACCTTGAATAAATAATTTCCCAAAAAATAGGGGTACAATTTCATATACCTATCAGTTTATAGAATTTTATGAAGGGTACTAATTAGTTGTAATTAATTTAAAGCAGGTCTAAAGGACTACAGAAAAGTAATACCCAAAAAATTGCGAAAAAATGAAGAAAAAAGGATATATATAAAATCCATACTGAATAGGATAAATTAGACACTATAGCCTAGTGTGATCTCTGTGGCTTTAGAATATGGGATCAAGGGTTCAATACCCGGAATGGGAAGAACATTTTAAATTAAATTTTAAATGAAGTAATTATATTAGCGACTAGTATTTTGTATTTCAATGTTTACCAAGCATATATTCTTTATATTGCATATAATATTTCCACAATAAAGAATTTTATTATCAAAGGTAGTTATGCAGTCTGACACCAAAGATAGCTTACGCATATGTGAAATTAACAGCATGTTTGAATCAAAAGACAAAGCAAACAGCGGTATGATAGTAAACATGAGGATCCCACCTTATCAGGTAAACAACTTCCAGGTTGTAGGAGGAGGTGAACTTAGACCAACAAAATTACAGGTGTTTCCAGAGTATTTAAGGAAAGCAAATAGAGGTATACAGCATCTTGAAAAAGCCCTGAGTTGAAGGGTGAAACGCGTAGAAGGACTGTATACTGTTGTGAGCGGTGTATAACAGAAGGAATCGGGAAAGGAGGTCTCTCTGCGTACACTGTACTTAAGAGCAGAGCAACTACTACTACCACCCCCCGATGGAAGTGCTTTTGTGGTAACAAAGTCTTGCGCAAGTGAAGGACCACATCAAAAGATCCGGTGGGCAAAGACGCGCAGTGCACAGCGTGTCTCAGCTGGAGTGAATCAGCTGGGTAGAAAAGCCGAAAGCAGGTGAGAATACACACAAGTTTGGAGCTCCCTGCAGACGTCATAAAAGAGGTGAGAGACTATCCTGCCATTACAGCTGAAGCACACAGAGCTTAAGGGAGCTGTCTCCCGTGTTCCATAAGAATCAACATATTTTCAAAATATAGAACTGGAAATAATCATTAATCTGGGATAACGTGACTTGAAGTAAAGTTCATTAGAAAACACCAAGAATAAATTTATGAAGAAAGTTTCTTTGAAAGATATATAAAACAAAGAAATAACTGTTTCCATATATAAGAACTGAATAGCCTGCAGGCTAATAATAAACATTGATAATCAGAACACACATCACGATCCTGAACATACCGCTGTATATTAATCACTGCTGTTACAACTATTGACAGACATCTAAGTTATGAATACTTAAAATCAGTATATTTCTTATGAGGTAGAAAAAGTTTTAGAAGTTATTAGTCATATTCTGCTTGGTATTTTAAATCATTTAAAGAATTTATTTTAAACTAAATTTCAGTATGGATGTATGTTGAATGGTGATTTCATTGTATTTTATTTTTGAAGATATGGGAAAAATTGGTATCCAATAAACTTTTTATAGTGAATTGATATCACAAATTGAGTGGAAATTTATTCTATTCAAACAGTAAAGAAAAGTCATTGTATAAAAATACTTGCAGCTATTACATTTCAAAACAGTAAAGAAAAGTTATTGTATATTAACCCCATTAATTATTTTAATTATTTTAGTTACCCAATTGCTATTTCAGCGCCATCTAACCATAACGTTAATTATACGTGTGAATCTAAGTCACATCAGACACTATCTCGACTTGACACGTTCTTTGTAAACGGGAAAGTTCTGGGTTTAAAATCCAGAGCGGACATTAAAGAAATTGTCCTGTCAGACCATGCAATCGTACTACTTGATCTAGATATAAAAGCGCATAATTTAAATAATATTGGGAGGTTTTTTTCCTCAGGCACCTAATTTCTGACATCCAATTCAAAAACTGGTTGCAGGCACGATGGAGGGAATTTTACAACTTTAATTCTCATTATATAAACAAAATTGAAATTCTGTGGGAGTCCTTTAAGGCTGTTATCAGGGGAGAAATCAAAGCATTTATGATATTAAGGAAACGTAAAATTCAAGCACGGGATGTTCAATTATCCAACCAGCTCCGCAATGCACAATTTATATATTAATAATTCGTCCAAAGAAAATTGGGAAAAATACATCCGTAGCAGACAGGAAAGGGATATTTTCTTGAATCATCAAGTCAAATTTGAAGATCTTAGATCCCGATCCTTCTATTATAGGCATGGAGGCAGGGCTGGAAAATTTCTAGCAAATTTGGTTAAATACAAGCAAAAAAAACAGTCAATTGAATCTCTTAAGGTGAAGGGTAATAAAATATCAGATATACAAGTTATAAGAACCCATATAAGAGACTATCTTGTCCAAGTTTTTTCTGATTCCCCAATTGATCAACAGGCTAAACAAGCCTTTTGGGATAAAATTAATATCCCACAAATTTCTAGTGATAATCTAGCTAAAATGAATGCTCCAATTATGGAGGTTGAGATAATGAAGGCCATAAAAGCAGCCCCCTCCAATAAAGCCCCTGGCCCAGACCAATTGCCTATATAATTGTATACGTTACTGGGGGAAGCTATTTGTCCAACGCTGGAGAAATTATTTAACCACTATTTCATCTCAGGCACAATGCAGTCTTCTTTCTTTACATCTTCTTTAGTCTCCTTGATACTTAAGAAGGATAAGGATCCGGAACAAATTGGCTCTTATAGGCCTATCTCGCTATTAAATAATGATTACAAAATATTAACAGGAATCATAGCACAGCGATTAAAGCCCTTTATGCATTTAATGATTCACAAGGATCAAACTGGTTTCATGACAGGGAGAAATTCAACTAACAATCTGAGCAAACTCCAGATCGTAATAGATTTTTTGGGGGAAAAGTTGAGAAAAGAGAACACAAAGTTACCAACTGATTTTGCCATCCTAACGGTTGACGCGGAAAAAGGAACTAGGCAGGGTTGCCCCCTTTCCCCTTATTTGTTTAATTTGGCTATCGAACCTTTGGCAATACTTTTTAGAAAGGAACTTGAGGGGATTTGTATAGGTCATACCCAGGTAATACTCTCTTTATACGCAGATGATCTACTGATTTTCTTAAAAGACGCAAGGAAGAATATTCCATTAATTTTAAAGATTTTTGATGAATACGGCTCGTTTTCGGGCTATAAGGTTAATTATAGTAAATCCGAAATATTATGGTTATACAAGCATAAAAATGGCCTACAGGAAATCACTTTTTAAACAGCAAACAGTTTAATTAAATACTTAGGTATTAAAATATCGAGAAATCCTAATGAGTGGTACAATTTAAACTTTATACCATTATGGGCTGAAATTCATAAAAGTCTATCTAATTGTCTAAATTTCCTCTTTCGCTTTCAGGGAAAGTTAATTTAATAAAGATGATTTTTCCCAAAATTCTTTATGTGATGCAGAGTATCCTTCTATTTATTACCAGGAGGGACCTTGTACTTTTTAGACAAATTTGCACAAAATTTTTGTGGAATGGGAAGAGGACGGCCCTCTCTCACTATAAATTGTCGTTACCAAGAGACAAGGGTGGGTTAGCACTTCCTGATATTGAAATTTACAATTGGGCTTGCATAGGTAAGATCGCTCTTGATTGGATTATAGACTATGATTATTATACGCCCTTATCTCTGGATCAAAAACTAATCAAACCTTATTCTCTGAAAGCTTTGTTACATTTGGAAAAAAACAAATTCCCAGAAAAGATTAAAAACCTTTCAAGTATAGGTAATATCATAGCCTGGAAAAAAAATTGCAACTGTTTAGAGATTGACCCCTCCTTTTCCAAATTTCTCACTATCAATGGAAATGTTGAATTTCCGTATGCTTTAAATTCTAAAAATTTTCAAAGCTGGAAAGAGAATGGTTTTGTCTATATTGTACAGCTTTATGATGCTGGGAGGTATGCAAATCTTTTAATGACCTCAAAGAAGAATTTAATATCCCTAACAAACAATTTTTTGCATACTTGTAGCTTGGGATAAACTATCTCCAATTATTGATCTGTATAGAAATGGGGAAAGAGCGATATCTGCTCTATATAAAACAGTAAAGAGCTATCAAGGTATGGATAATTTAAATAGAATTAGGAATAAACTGCATTTTTTGAGTATAAACCCTCAAGTGGATATAATCCAAAATAGTTTTGCATTGGTGGACTCTGCCACAGCCTCTATTTCCTGGAGAGAATCACATGTAAAGATCTTAAACATGTTATATATCACACCAGCAATGATAACTAAATGGGAAAAAAAAAATCAATAAGTGCCTGTAGCAAATGCAGCTTCCCGGCGGCTGACATATATCATTGCTTTTGGAAATGCCCCAAAATCCAAAAGTTCTGGCATAAAATAAACTTCTGGTTTGAAAAACTATGTAATTGTATATTTAAATTTCAAGATGCCCACATATTTTTTCTTATAAATAATTCTAGTCAAACTAGGGCCAATATCTTCCTGAATATTATAATCCTGTCAGGAAGGAATTTAATTTTGAAGTATTGGATTTCTAAGAAAACCACTAAACTGACTGAATTCAAAAATATATTGTTAAACCAAATGACCCTAGAACAATTCGACTTTACTGACAATTTAGAAAAAAGAAGTAAACAATTCTTTTTGAAATGGATGCCCCTAATTTCTTCCTTATCAAAGGAAAGTCAACTGCAGATAATGCGCCCATTTCGGGGCTCAATATTTCTGGAAGAAGCCATGTTAAGAGGTGACTTACCTAGTCTATATAGCTAGAGTGTTTTTGAACCGCCTCTGACCCCCAAGAGGGTCACCTTTAGACAGCGTGTTGACAAGAACCAACCCCCTAAGTATGTATGCTAGGGCGGGGGGAGTGGAGAGGGGGAATTATATATATATTATTTTTTTCTTCTCATTTTACCCTATGGTTTAAATTACAACTCAACAGGTTTTATGAATGTCATTTTGGTTCATCTCTTTTTTTTTCTTGCTCACTGTATGTACTAATTTGCTATTCTCTTTTATGAAGTTGTTATAAGATATGGAAAACAAATAAAAAGATATTTAAAAAAAAAACATTTTAAAAATAAAAGAAAATGTATGTTACACTGCTCCTGTTTGGCTACTTCACAATGCCACCTTTCTGGCAACAGTTTTCTGTGGCGAACACTGCTGGGAAAACAAATCTTTTAAGGTGGATAAAACTCTCTAAAACTGAAATTTAATATATATTTCTGATTGCTTACCCCTTAATGATATATCTGCAGTGAAAGATTACCATATTCATAATGGCAGATATAGATCTTAGAGTCGCCAAAGAAAAAAGCAAAAATAATTTGCCTTTTTATAAGTCATGGCGGACCCAGTATTCTTTTCTTCAAAAAAAAAACTGTGAAGAGGGCCAAACTTTGCATTTTGTGAATATTGCTGATGTGACTTCTCAGTAAGCCATAGTGGTTACAATGATACCAACAGTCACATTGCTACTGATAAACATGCAGCTTGTGCCAAGGCTGTAACACAATCAAAATCTGTATCTTCATATGTTTCTGATTCTAAGTAAAAAAATGACTGAATGGCTAAGCTTTTATTTACAGGCTTTCTAGAGAAGCATAACATCTCTATTGCAAGTATTGACCATACAAAACATCTCTAAAAAAATTCCAAGATTGCAGAAAAATACACGTGCTTCCACTAAAATAATACACATAATGCAGGGTGCAGTAGTTCTTGAAGCACATCATTTTATTTATATATATATATATATATATATATATATATATATATATATATATATATATATATATATATATATATACACACACACATACATACACATACACTGTATATATCTACACACACAATTGAAAGTAGGGAAAATATTTAGGATTGTCTCTAAATGCAAGTTCTGATGAGTTTGAAAAATATTTCCCCATCCTTGTTACTTATGAGCACCTAGACAAAGGACTAATTGTTACAGAATTCCTTGATATGGTGGCCTGCAAGTCCAATAGATCACATGAGTTGTTTGATGCAGTCAATTATATGTTATCAAAACACAAAATTGACTGGAGCAACATACTGAGCTGACAATGCTGCAAACATGCAGGGCAAGCACAATAGTGTACGTTCACGAACTATAGCCAAGCTGACCTCACAGCAGAAAGTATATGCTGTCAGCTGTCTGTCATATTGTACATTTAATGGTCGAGCATTCTTAAAAAATGTTAGCAATAAACGTAGAGGATTTAATAATAGATATTTATTATAACTTCATGAAAAGTGTTGAGAGTGGCCTCACTAAATGATTGCCTATCATTTTGCGATACAACTATCAAAAAGATTGTTAAACATATACAAACGTTTTGGCTTTGCCATGAAAAATCAATAGAAAGGACTTTATTGTCTTTGGATAGACTGCATGCCTAATTAATAAGCACCTTTTGAGATGAGCCTCAACGCTCGCTTGGTGCCAGGGAACACAGAATTACAATTAAAATGAAAAACCCAATGACAAAAGTGTACCTGTTGTTCCCGTTACCCATCTTTAAAAAGTGTAACCTTTTAATGCAGACAGAAGAACCAACGATTCCCCTTTTATATCCAGCTATAAAGACCTTGTACAAAGACATATTAGTGAGGTTTGTGCATACTGGAGTCATAGCAGAAAGTCAGTGTCTAAGAGACAGACTACTGGGACTGTACTGTACAATTACCAGCCAGAGGACTCCTCCTAGGCTTTAAAACCACCAACTATGCTCAAAGAGAATATTTGATAGATTCTGCATCATACATAAAGTTTTTAGCAGATGCTGTGCAATGGAAAAGTACTGGATTACATGAAAAAAAGCAATGCCTCTAGATGATATGGTTCTACAAAATCTAACATTTATAAATCCATCTAATTGCTTGTCTTCATCAGTAAGCAACCTTCAAGTAGTCATTCAGAGGTTTCCAGATGTTGTCCAAGCACAGTATACAGATAACCTATTTTCAGAATTTAGGGCCTACCAGACTTGTGAAGTTTTGCCCCAGATTGATGGCAATGTAAGGATAGATAAAGTCTGGCATGATATTTCTCAGATTAAACATCCAGTGATTGGTCAACCCAGATTTCCTACATTATTTATTTATCTGCCCAATTCCACACAGCAAAGACTTTTCAGCATTGTAAGAAAGATTATAACTGTCCAAGGAAGTTCACTAGGTAAAAAGATTAAAACTGCCCTAAGAAGCTCACTGGGTAAAAAAAGATTATAACTGACCAAAGAGGCTCACTAGGTAAAAAGATTATAACTGCTCAAGGAAGTTCACTAGGTAAAGAGATTGTAACTGCTCAATAAAGTTCACTAGGTAAAAAGATTATAACTGACCAAAGAAGCTCACTAAATTCTCTTACCTATAACTCACCCGTAGTGTATATGAAGATACTTCAGTAAGAAATTGTGCTATACTAGCAGCAAAGATAAACATTTGTTATGATTAGCAACTTTCCCCTCAAATAATTAGGCAGGCAAAATCTGCCACTCACACCAGCTTGTCTAGTAGAAGTTAACTCACTGCAACACAGAACAGTGGGAAAGGATCTTCATCTGAAGTAAATGAAGCTTACTGTTGAAAAAACTTTTTGGGGAAATTGATTCATAGCATAACATTTTCCAATTTATTTCTGTCATCTATTTTGCTTTATTCTCTTGGTATCCTTTGTTTAGGTAGGCTCAGGAAAAGCAATGGACCACTGTGAGCCTGCTGCAGATTGGTGGCTGCACATATGTCCTCTCTCATTGGCTCATTCCCCTAGCTCCCAGTAGTGCATTAATTCTGTTTCAACAAAGGATACAAAGAGAATTAAGCAAATTTGATAATTAATTTTCAGAGGAAGAGGAGGAACAGGTATCAGAAACAGCTAATGTAGTGGAAAGGGTAGTTAGGTCTAAGACAACGCATCTCCCCCACTCCATTTTGACTAATACAATACAGGTGTCACAACCCCAGGGCACAGATTCTAAATATAAATCTATACAAGGATACCAAATAGATCTAGGGCATGGGCCCTCAGAAAGTGATAAGAAACAACTAGAACAGGTTTTTTCCCATACCCAAAAGTATCCAGAAGGGTGCAGGCGAGGAAACCAACAGTTATAAATATTTCTGATATGGTATTGGGAGCGATAGAACATTAAGTATTAAGCTTGGGACTAAGTTTTGTACCTACTTTAGGCTTTAATCTCTTTAAAAAACATAACTGAGAAATTCAACGCTTCCTAAAAAAATTTTTTAGATGATTTAGAACAATTGACTCAAGTAAATAGATTGTGATGATGCTCCCTTGAAACTAGAAAGCCTTGTTTTTAAGGAGGCTTGTGACATCAGGACCCTGGAATCCTTGAGGGAGGAACAGGAGTCAGAGGATGATCAAAAGGATGTGATGCCACCTAGTTTTAAAGGAACCATCCATGTTTTATCCCTTACAGAAAAGGGGGCCCATTCTTGAAAAGTTCCAAAAGAAGGTGGAAAAATATCTAACAGCCCTGTCTTGGACTCACTGTAAAAGAAAAAAACAGTGACTAGGCAAGAAAGGGTTTTTCTGGAAAGATTGAGTATAATTGAACATATTGTAATCAGGGCCGCCAGTAAAGGTGGCTCAATGGCAGTTATAAATTAAGCAGATTTTGTACAGGAGGGTCTAAGACAGTTACAGAATACACAGGATTACACGATCCTACAAAAGATTTTCCGAAACAGCTACGCCATTTGGTAGATGATGGAAGAAAACTGGGATCCTGGATCAGGCTAATTATAATTTTACATTTGCACAAAATCAAGCACTTAAGTCTTTGAGATCCAATCCAGACATTGTAAGACAATTAAATGAACAATAGGTTTATCTTAAACTATCCTACAATCCCACTAACAACTACAAATACTTACTGAAAGATACATTGACATTGGGGAAACAGGGGGTTGTAGTTTCTGAGTCTTTGACACACTACCACTAAATACTCCCTCTACTCCCATCTTCTATTTCTTTCCGAAATTACACAAGGACAGAGCCCACCCAGAAGATTATATCGGGGGTGGGTCCGTTGCTGAAACCGCTGTCAGAATTGGTAGACACCTTTTTACAGCCCTTGGTTAATAACCTCATGAGATACATAAGGGATACAGGTGTTGGGAGTAATTTGGTACATTAAATGGATAAATACTTATAGATTTGTCATTATAGATGTGTCATCTCTCTACACCTCCATTCCACACCAGCAGGGATTGGAATCTATTTTTTTTCTTGACAACTTTTCTAATTATTCTGATGATGTGAAACAGTTTTTGATTATTGCTAGACTCTATTTTTTGTTTGAGGGTTGTTGCTACCTCCAGAGATGTGGAACAGGTATGGGGGCAATGTTTGCCCCCTCTTACGCCAATCTATTTATGGGATGGTGGGAGATGCTCCACGTCTATGGAGATATAAACCCTTTTAAGACATACATAATTTATTATGGACCTTATATAGACGATCTTCTGCTGGTGTGGGATGGAGTTGAAGACACTGTTTTATCCTTTATGGAGTCTATCAACAACAATACAATCAATTTAAAATTTACCAGTGAACAACATCATTGTAATATTACATTTCTGGATATTGAATTAAATGCACAATCAGCATTACACAAATAGACTCTTGTCTTTACAGAAAAACCACAATGGGCAATACTATTTTGAACTATAGGTCATGTCACCCTAAACATGTCCTTAAAGCAAATCGCAAAAGGTCAGTATATTAGAACGAAGAAAATTTGTTCTACATAAACAGCACATAAGGAACAATGTGGTATTTTGGATAATACAATGTGGTATTTTGGACTTCTGGAACAAGGCTACCTAGAAAACTTATGACATTCAACTAGGGCCCTATTAGACCAAACCCCACGTGAATCACTTTTGGAATAGAGACATCAGACTCGAGCAAGACACAAACAACAATCTACCTCTAAAGATAAGCTAATATTCAGCACTCCTTACAGCTTAGAGTATAACAAAATCTGTAACTTGGTTAGAGAATGCTTGCCAATTCTGACAACGGATCCTACCCTAGAAAAAGTTGCAATTAGGGATGTAAGTTTGTAGCCAGAAAGGCTAAGACAATAGGTAATATGATAGCGCCTTCATATCTCCCTGAAAAAAAATATAAGAACTTGGCTTCCACATAGAAAAGGTTTTTTTTTAAGTGTAGGTCAAACATGCAATTATGTAGAGGAAGGTGATACCTTTACCTCATCAGTTACTGAAAAAAAAACTATCAAATCAGATAAAAGCTCAACTGTAATTCCAATCATGTTGTTATCTACCTTCTCACCTGTAGGGGGTGTAAAATTCCATAAGTACGTAAAACGAAAGGATTATTAAAGGATAGGGCTGTAGAACACATCAGGGACACTGATAATGATATTTTTACTCCTGTGCATTTTAAGACTTTACATGCAGGGGATTCTTCTTTGGTCTCTGTTCAGGCTATAGATTATGTTCCCACTCATAAGAGAGAAGGTGATAAAGAACATAGATTAAATTACAAAGAAACTTGATGGATCTTTTCACTTAATACTAGGCACCCTTTAGGCATCAACATGGAATCTGATGTAAATGTGTTTATTTGAAACGTCAAGAACAGGTGTGCCTGGCTTTATTGTAAACCAGTATAATACAAAAGAATTGTTATATATTTTTTTTGTAGCCTCAATATCGATATATATGGTAGGTGTGTGTTGTTTCTCACTATGTGCTTATACTAGATAAAAAGTTAAATGACATGAAGAAGTTAATGAACAAGTGTTTTTAATATGTATATGGCTTTAAATAGTGTGGTGTAGGTATGCTGACCTAAGCAGTGAACAAGTGCGATGGACCCGCACAAAACATGCATTTTATGTTTACCTGGACTCCCCATTCATGTCTTCTAAGCCTGTGGGCTTTTGTTTTTATGTTGCAACCTTTTTTCAATAAATTTAACTTTCAAATGCACGTTTGTATCATATCATATCGTAGTGATCAGGTGATGCTGCAGACATTTTTTTTGATTACCTCCTGGTAAAACATCCAACCACTCCAATTTGTAACGATCTTCTGAAGGTACATAAATCCCTTCAAAAGTTCAAGGGTCGAGCCATTGTCAGTGGCATAGAATCCCTTTTGGACCATCTATCGGAATGGTTGGATGTCATTTTGCAACCACTAGTTAAAGGGCTGTGGAGTTTTGTGGTCGATACCAAACAGAAACTTAGGATCTTCTGTAATGTAGTTTTGAAGGAGGATTTTCCCTGGTTAACAGTAGATATTTGTTCCCTGTATTCCTCTAAACCACACAAAAAAGGTCTCAACACCATACAGTATTTCTTGAATAGATATTTTGGACATGATCCTGTCTAGGTCTCATTTGTACTGACAGTCACAAAACCTTCTTATACATAAATATTTTGAATCTGAGGGTGGTGTTCTATCCCCAGAGATGTGGGTCCCCTCCTACGCTATCCTTTTTATAGGTTGGTGGGAGCTCTCCTGCATTTTTGAGGATGGAAACCCCTTCGGGCAAGAAATATTTTACAAACGTTATATAGATGATCTGCTGTTCATCTGGCAAGGTGATTGCAGACTTTATGGCATGGATGAATAGCAATGGGGAAGGTATTAGCTTTACTTTTGAATACATCTCTGCTAATATCAATTTCTTTGATGTCACTTTGCTTGGGATCCTAGGTCAGGTAGTAGAATCTGAGCTTTATCAAAAGCCCATATCGAGCTAAAAGCTGCTACTCGACAAGTGTTATTCTTTGCAGTGTAATTTGCTGTATTTGGAACAAATGCTTTTGTTAGTTTTACAATTCGGTTGCAATCTATTTTGTATTTTTGGTAAATTTTAAAATTTCTGGTGATATCATCACTGATTTAAATCTATTATAAAGTGGTTCTAAGTATGTGCGGGCAACGAAGTAATAGGAAGCACAAGCCTATTTGGATGACGGTGTGTGGGTGGGGGAAAGTGGTGCTCTGTTAACAAAGGAGAAAAGTGTCGCTCTCTGGCTCTTTCAAATATTGGGAGGTATGGTTTATTGTGCAGGGCCATTACATTGTTGCAAGTGAAGGGGTTGGGTTTCACCAACCTGTTTTTAAGGCGCTGCAGGAAGTGAGCAGACCTCTTTCAGCTGTCATGTTCCAGAAGATCATCTCTTCTGCTGAGGCGCTTCAGGTATAAAAATTCAGGAGCGGCTCATTGTGGACCTGCAAGAGATATAAAGTATTGAGGAGAGGGAGAAAGTCATGCCTCTTGCTCCTGTTCCACTTCTTCCCCCGGGTTCCTGGGCTGTTGTCCTCTGCCTCTGAGGCCTCCCATAGGCCAACTACAGTGGTGGACCTTTCCCCCGTGTCCCATCTATTTCTTTAACCTCCAATGCTCCTTGTCCACCCCCCACCCCTCTTATTCAGTACTCATATCCCCTCCCGCAGATTCCCACCCTGTGGCAGGTGCACCTCCCATGGCTGCGGGGCGTCCCTATAGGTGCAGGCTGAGATGCATGGTTCCAGTCAGGCCTGCAGTCCAATCCTTATGGTCCAAGTGGCGTTGCCCATGGAGATGGTGAGTTATTGAACCCTGTGTTCATACACACGTAGGGACACGTATTCCAGTTTCTATGGGTCGGATAGTGAGGGTACATTAGGTTTGGTTAGTGAAGGAAAGAATAAATTGTTCTGAACAACTAAGAAATTAGTTTTGGCACAAAGCAGCAGCAGGTAGGGGTGTTTGTGTAATATCCATTACCAGGATTAAACTCAGCACTCATGTTTTCTTGTTTTCTTCTGCCATATTCTTTCCTGAATGGTATCAGTCCCTTTAAAGGATTACTTTCTGTTATAATTTTTAAGCTAAACAACTAACATATTAAAGTTAATAAACATTAATTAAAACCTACTGACCTATATTTTCTCCAAAACGAAGTTTCATAACGTTCTAAAAGTTATATCTTTTATTCGCTGATGATGTCACGTTATCCTGCCCACTATTTTCAGCACTGTGTGTTAAAAATACTTAAACCAATAACTTTGTGTTTAAAGCGCCATTTTGAAACCTAGGTATTGTAAACGGATTGGTACAGAGCAAAGGATACCCACGGAGTGGGTTTGGAAAACAATTAAATTTGCATACGGTAGAGATATGTTAATAAAATGCTATTGATAAAAAGCATATTTGGGATAGTTAGTTAGTAACAGGCATAGAAGATATATTTACTTACAGTGGCCCTTTAATTTCCTCTGCAGCAGCTTAATCCGACCACCAGAGGGCTCATCCTTTTCTGATTCCTGCTTGCTTGCACCTGCCTGGCTGCTCAACTATAAATGGGCTGGTGCTCTGGCATTATATGGACTTATCTGTATCCAGTCTGTCTGTTCTGGTAGCCTCTCCAAACCTATGAGTCTTGAAGCTGCATTTCAAACATGTGAGTCTTGTAAGCTGCAATCCATGTACCTGTGTATCCTTCAGCCTGTTATACAAGCCAGTCAGTACTGTGAAATGTTAATTCAAGTCTGTGTCCTGTTATATAAGCAAGTCAGTACTGTGAAGTGTTAATTTAAGTCTATGTACTCTGCAACTTGTTATACAAGACAGTCAGTACTGTGAAGTGTTAATTCAAGTCTGTGAACTCTGCTACCTGTTATACTAACCAATACTGTGAAGTCCCTGTGTATCTTGTTGCATTTCTATTCCAAGGACCTGTGTATTCTGTTACATTGCTATAACCAAGTAGTTGAAGTATTTTGTGGCATTGAACCTTGCCTTTGTTTGGTATCAATCAGCCTGTTCTTACTTTGTTTATATGCAATAAAGATTATTTGTTCTTCTGCATATTTATGCCTAGGTGAAATTCTTCTAAGATGAAATAGGCTGTTTTGCTTTCTGAACCAACCAGAACACCCCCAAACATTACAGTTTGTCTGTAGTGGGAGCACTACTCCTTTTGAGAAAAGGGCAGCATTCGCCCAGGTGGGGTTGTTGGCTTTGTATAGGAGAGTGGCCGTGAAGGGGGAAACATATCCATGTCTTGTGCATTCCCTTCATGAACATTTGAAAACAAAGAAACTTAGAAATATTCAGGAGGGTAAATACATTAACATTTTTTAGCTGTCCCTTTGAGGCTTATAGATTAAAAGAGAGCGGAAGATGACACAGGCCCTAAGTGGGTCTAAAGGCCTGCGACATTTCAGGAGTGGCAGAGGTGTTTTAGCCTCTTGCTATTTAGAGCATTAGCCTGGACAGGCCCTAGAAATACTCAAATATATGTTCCCCTTTGAGGTTCAGGGAGGTTCATGGAGGCGCCTGAACGGATTACAACATGAACTTTAGGTGTAAAATGGTAGCTAATTCTATATTGTCTTTCGGGGCCCAGGGCATCCACCTGTGGTCACATTTGGGGTCTGAATGGTCTCCCTTTTCCTTGCCTGGAGGGAGGTCATCACCCAGCAAGGCAGCACCTGGTTTGAAATGCAGGGGTTGGGTATGCTGGAAATTTCAGTATAGGCAGTGTATGAAGGGGAACAAATTGTTCCTTTTGCCACATCTGCAAATTCTGCGGGGGACCCCATCCAGGGACTGAGTGTGGTAAACAAAAGGAGCAGTACAGCGATAGAAGTGGCTCCAAGGGCCCTTCTGGGGTAAAGGGTGACTACTCCACTAAGGGTGGACGCCCTTAAGAGCTGGTTGAGGAGGCACCCAGATCGCAGAGCAGCTGCTTTGTGGGAGGCTGGGGATGTAATGGGGATTTTATTAAAAGCAGTTCAGGGGTCAGTACAACGGTCCAGGAATCGCCGGAACCTTAAATCAGCTTATGAGTATCCTGAAGTAATAAGGGAAAAGCTAGGGAAATTGTTCATTACTATACACTTCTGTGTTCACAGACCTGGTAGGAGCCTGGAGCCACAGCAAGTGCATGTTGGATTATGGAGATCATTTAGATGGCGGACTCGGTAACCAGTTGAAAGTGTCCTGGCGGGAATATCTGAATCCTCTACTTTGAAGAGCCTACAAGCGTGAGTAAAAGCTTTGTCTGGAAGTTCTGTCAAAGAGAAAAGTATAATGTGAAATTGTTTGCTCGTCTGACGAATGCAATTGTATTATTTTGGGAATGTTTACAGCAAATATATAACTATCTCTATGTGTGAGGAGAAAATACCTTTTTATATAAATGAAAATCCCTGAGGAATTTCCTTTTCTTTTTTAATTCAATTATAGAATCTAGCTTCTCTAATTTCTCTCTCTAATTTCTTTTTATTATTTTCATCTATTTCTTTGTATAGAACATCCCCTTTATGCATTTTCAATGATTCCTAAAATTAATAATTTCCTCAGATAATTGATTTGAATTGTATATATCTGATAGCGATGTTAACTAGGGTAAATGAACTACTAGTGCTGTTACCCACTCAGATATATATTCTACATCTTTTTCAGTGAAGATTGTAGGTTTAATTATTCGCAAACCTCTTGGAACTACCTTATACTTCGCATACCATTCTAAATTGACACTATCATGCCAATGAGTGTGTTTTTTGCTTAATTTTTAAAAAACCTCTTTTGGACCAATGTTCTCTGTATTAGAGGTAATTTCATCTTCCAAAGAGACAGAAAGGTTTTTATAAAAAGTATTAAAGGTTAAAATAGTTCCCAAATTCAAAAGACAGATTTTCCATGTAAGATACATATATCTACACAAAAGTAGAATATAAAAGTACAAAATTCAAAATCGGCCCTGATAGCTGCCAAAATCTCAAAAGAGGGGGGGGGGATTACAAACAAGAAATAAAGGGTTAATGGATCACTGGAAGAACCAATGGGCCAGAAAACCTAGGAGAAGCTACTCGGAAGAGTAAAAACAGATGCGGCTATATGTACAAAAATCTACAGATTGGCGGAACAGCAATGGGGACAATTATTGCCCCAAGTTACGCCAATCTGTATATGGGCTTTTATGAAGATACTAATTTTCCAGCGTAATATTTCCAGCACACCAATCTCAAACCCAAATCAAAATTCTATCCTACCTATGCCAAAGTCAATTATTTGGAGACTTTTGAAAAAATATTTTTAAATGAAATAAAAAAATGTAATCCTCCAAAACTTAGGAAACCTAACATAAATAAAAGAGAGAGAGAAATATTAAGTGAATTACAAACTAATTGTCAAATAACCATCAAGCCAGCGAACAAGGGTGGGGGGATAGTGATTATGGACACAGAGAAATATATAGGAGAGGCTTATAGACTTCTGAATGATGAGAAAACATACAAAATATTAACAAATAACCCAACCAGTAGATTTACCAGTATTTTAGAAAAACTTTTAATTGATGGCAAAAAGGAGGGAGTCCTTAATGACAAAGAGTTTGCTTATCTAACCCCCCAGCATCCCAAAATACCAATATTTTACTTTTTGCCAAAGGTTCACAAGTGTTTAATAAATCCCCCTGGTAGGCCAATAATCTCAGGGATCAATTCTATTTCAGCTAACTTATCCCAATATGTAGATAAATACTTGCAACCATATGTATCAAATTTAGGGTCACATCTCAAGGATTCCACTCAGGTTTTGAATATTCTAAACTCTATTGAATGGGGGGGAAGACATGATATTGGCAACATGCGATGTGTTATCCCTGTATACCAGGCATGTCCAAAGTCCGGCCTGCGGGCCAATTGCGGCACGAGTACCGGACTGATATGGCCTCACAGATAATTTTACAAATATACATTATACGGCCCCCCAGTGAGTCCCCGACCGCCGCTCAGTTAAGTCCCAGAGCGCCGCTCAGTGAGTCCCCGAGCGCCACTCAGGACTCCTGAGATCTCTGGTTTGACGTCATCAGCCGGCACAGGAAGAAGGGGAAAGCCCAAATCTCGTGAGATCCCAGACGCATAGGAATCTGGCCAATTTTCATAATAGCACCAAAACGTCTCACAGGAATAAGCAAGGAGATATTTCAAGGTATAAAAAGTTCAATTTATGACATGTCATTCAATGTAAAAACGTAAAAGGCACAGCATACACAGCTTTTTCTTGGGAGAAACGCTGTTATAAATATATTTCAACACATGTATACTTGGTGTTATGTTCCTGTTCACATTTTCTGAACTTAAAAGTTGACAGACAACCTTTATTAGTTTGTGTAATGTACTTGACATATTTCAGCTTCCTGTTTTTTATATTAAAGGCAGAGTGATTTAACACCTGTTTAGATTTGTCATCCAAGTCACAAAATGTAAAAGTATGCCGTTTTCAATAAACTTTGCATAAAATAGTTAATTTGCATTTATTTTAAAATGGTTCAAAGAATGTCAGGCAAAATGGTCGGCCCTCGCACATGTTCACTTCATGAAATCTGGCACTCTTCCAAAAAAGTTTGGACACCCCTGCTGTATACCATAATAAAACATGAACAAGAAATAAGTGCTGTGAAACATTTTTTAGAAAGGGATGAAGGTATGAAAGATAAACACAGGAGATTTATACTTTCCAGTATTAAATATATATTGGAACACAATTTCTTTTCATTTGACAATAAATTTTTCCTTCAAGTAGAAGGGACCGCTATGGGTACGAGATTTGCAGCGAGTTACGCCAATTTGTTCATGGAAGTATGGGAAGAGAATTTCTTCAGGAATCGCGACCTCGGTGCAAACCTCATACTCGGTAAAAACGGTATATAGATGATCTATTAATTGTATGGAAGGGATCAGAGATAGAGCTAATGAGATTATTTGAGGATATGAATAATAATAATAACTGCGGACTAAAGTTTGTATGTAAGCATAGTAAAGATAAAATAGTCTTTCTTGATTTAGAGATTATGGTAATTGACAATAAATTGGAGACAAAGACACATTTTAAAAAAGTAGACTGTAACAATCTAATACATGCTGACAGTTGTCACCTTAAAATATGTAAAGACAACATCCCGTATAGTCAAAGTCTACGTATAAGAAAGAATTGCTCAAAAATTGAAGACTTTGAAAATCAAGTAGCAATACTAGCAGATAAATTTAACATAAGAGGTTACAATGAAGAAAATATCAGTAAAGCCATTGAAAAAGCTAAATCAGCAGATAGGGAGAATCTATTAAGATATAAAGTAAAAGATAGAGTCAATGATAACACTATAAAAGTTCCATTTATAACCGACTATAATGCAGACTATAATTTCATTAAAATAATAATTAATAAAAATTGGCATCTATTTAAGGAGGATAACATCAAAGGTGAAAAACTGGCAGACAAACCCACATTTATATTTAGGAGAGCAAAAAACTTTAAAACCTTGTTGGCCCCTAGTGAATTAAAACGCAAGAAAACAACTAAGAATCAAGTAGACACGGGGGGAGGAAAAATAGCTGTTTTTTTCCATGTTACACATGCAAAGCGTGTAAACATAGTTCCAAAATAAAAAATATTAAAATTAACAACTCAGCTGATGATTTTACTATAAAAGAAACAATCAGATGCACCCAAAAAAATATAATCTATTTATTAAAATGTACCTGTAATCTGTTCTATTTCGGTGAGACCAAGAGATGTCTCAGAGATAGAATAAGAGAACATTTGCTATGTATAGAAAAAGAAAAAGAGGACACGTTTTGTATAAACATTTTAAGGAAGCACATCATGGCAACACTAAGGATTTAAGTTATTGGGGGATTTACAAAATTAAGGGTCACTGGAGAGGAGGCAATATAGAAAAAATCCTTCTTATAAAAGAGGCAGAACCGATTTATAAATTTGACACTTTATATCCTAGAGGTCTTAATTCAGAATTGGACATCTCACCTTTTTTATTTGAATAATATTACACTGACACATTATTGTAACACGAATCCACACCCACGTTGTACATTGGAATTATTGAGTTGCAACTTAGTCATTTAGACAAGCTTCATTCTTATTAGTATGTTTCTGAATTTTTTAATTTTTGATTATTATTTTTCTTTTTCTCTGCGTTTTATATACAATCAAGTTGAGATATGTTGATATTTATATGTATAGCATAGCTAAAAATCCCCTCTTTACGATATAATTACCATTATTGATATGTGCTGTATACTCAGATGGAGAAAAAGATGTAAAGAACTTAGACACATCAAGGTTATAAATATATACCATTCTAAATAATGCATTCGAATTCACCTATACCTCCTTAAAGAAAAATAGACAAATACCACCTTAACAAAAATGGATGAAAAATCAATTGGAACTTTTCAACCAATCACAAATAAGGACACCCTTTATAAGGGATTTTTCACATGCCACTAACATCTTGATAAAGCCCATAGAAGGGCAAAACGCGTCGTTGTGTGGCATTGTGATATACAAGACATTACTTTTTATGTATATCTTATGGTCTATGGACTCTCTCATATAACCCGGGTTATTTATTTTATTCATTGTATATCTACTATCGGGGTTCAAGTTTGAGCTGAATTTGGAAGGTTAACATATACCCACTACATACTCCAATCCTGCGTGCATAGCACTAAGTGCAGGTTTCTAGCGTCTTTTGGCAAATTATCGCAGCAGCTGAGAACAGCTGATCACCTTCAGGGAATCACCATCTGTTTGCTCCTACGCAACGAAAAACAACCGGTGACGTCAGATGCCGAGAGTCACACAATACTATCCGCTCGAGGAGAGATACCGAGCAGGAAGGAGAGAAACATCACCGCTGCAAGATCGGGTAATACCCGTTTCACGTAAGGGAAATAATCCTCTCCATCTGACGAAAATAAAGGTACTTCTTTTATAAAACACAATACTAAGTGTGTTTGGCTGGAACATATACACAATAAAGGTATTAGAGCTCCTTCCAGGATCACCTCCACCAATATTTTGCAAGTCAGCGATAACATTTACAAAGGTTGCGGTTGAAGCGACCGGATCTAAAAAGCATCGGCCATTGTTGTGGATTACAAATATTTTTCTTTGCCGGAAGGTATACTGTTGGACTCACAGGACTGTCAACGTCTGAACTTTACGATAAGTATTGGCTGTTTATTTTCAGCACTTGCTTTATCAATGCTTATCATTGTTTCCTGCATTATGTAAAGTTTGCTTCCTTTACTTTGTATCCTTAGGGGATTATTTTGGTGCATAAAAGCTTACATTGTTATATTCAACGTATTATCTATGTATTATTAGCTATGTATACTGTGCACAGTAAGAGGGTTTATTGTGCATATGCGCAATTTTCTCAGTAAACAAATTATTTGACTAAGAGTGCTGTTATAAGGTATCCTTTTTTCTTCATGTTTATTTTATTATTTATGATTACTACCTTAGCGATATGATTGTATATCTATTGTCATAATTTTTTATAGACCTGAGCAAAGTGATAATTTTAGTTTATAAAGGTATTACCTCCCCTTATGATTATAATATACAGCATATTTGTATGTGGTTTTTGAATAAGCCGCTCTATCTCTGACAGAGATTTACACCTATCACAGTAAGAGTGTATCTACACTGGTAACTTTTATCTAACATCGGAGAAACATTGTGTCTCAAAGATTTGTCTGCAACTATTTGGATTGAGGTATATATTTCAAGTCTGTATAGCCACGTTATTTCAAAGTGTCTATTTTCCAGGACGGATATTATTGAACTTTCATAGATTATAATCTATTATAATAAATATGAATGTCACATATACATTTTAACAATTGAGAATATTGATTTTATGTTTGCTACAGGGAAACGTCCCTTAACATATTTTTTATGATAACCTCCTTTTTTTTTTTATAAATAAATATCTGTTATAATATATAGTGGTGATATCTTTGGCCTACGGGCGCCCTCTCTATATATAGTTTTTTAAAATTAAAAATCTATCAACCAATTCATTACACGTTAATTATATGAACCTCCATTTCACACATAAAATAAAGAACGAAATTGAAATTTTAGATTTAATTCTATATCATGAAGATAATAAAATAGACAAAAATATATAGAAAGGAAACTGATAGCAATGGGTATCTGCCAGCTAACATTGGACATAAAAAACCTTGGATCAACAATATTTCGTTTGGACAATTCTAAAGACTGCGACGGAATTGTTACAAATTAGAGGATTTTGACACAGAAGCTTAAGTTTTGAAAACCCAACTATTAAGCAAGAAATACCCTGAAAAACTAGTGGAAGGGGCATATAAAAAAAACAGATGATTAAATAGATCAGTCCTATTGGAAAATAAATAGTGTCTGGCATCCACCAATAGCATAAAAACAACTAAGGGGTAAAATTCAAATTACTTTGTAGGTTTCATAACCACTTATAATGAAGCAGCACCACAGAGTAAAGAGATAATATACAAATACTGGCCAATCCTTCAACAGGATAAGTTTCTGAAGAACAAAATAGGAAATACACCCATTATTACCTTTCGTAAGAATTTAAAAAATACACTAGCCCCCAGTAAACTTAAAAATGGTAAAAATAAAAAAATAAATTGGCTAGAGAATAATAGTAAAGGGTTCTATAAACGTAATAGAAAGAACTGTGTGGGTTGTGCACACACTTATTATAGCAACAAACCAACCCATGAAATTATTTCTCATTCAAACCATATATCCTGTACTGTAAATGCATTGACAAACTGCAAAACGGAATATATTGTATATTTGCTGGAGTGCAGCTGCAATTTACAGTACATAGGACGTTCTAAACGCATGTACAAAACTAGACTATTAGAACATATCAACAATATAGAACTGAGGTATCAGGGACACAACTTATCTGACCATTTCAAACATTTTCTTAATCAAAATCCAGCTTGTCCAACTGGTACTGTTTTAGAATTTACCCCCCAGTAAAGAAGGAGGAGATAAAATTAAGACTTTAAGACAAAAGAAAACCTATTGGATTAATTTCCTAAATACAATGACACCAGCTTGTCTACACAAGGACATAGATATAGTGCCTTTCTTATGATAATATCTAAAACTCTAGAATCTTAAAAGAAAGTTCGATATGGTTTTACTATACATTTAAGAATGGGATTTCAGAGATATATGGTATTACTATATGGTGAAACTGTTATTAAGTATATTATTATTTAAGTGGTAGATATTTGTTGGGTTTACTTTGTTTGGAGATATATATATATATATATATATATATATATACATACACAGTGGATATAAAAAGTCTACACACCACTGTTAAAATGTCAGGTTTCTGTGATGTAAAAAAATGAGACAAAGATAAATCATTTCAGAACTTTTTCCACCTTTAAAGTGACCTATAAACTGTACAACTTGATTGAAAAACATACTGAAATTTCTAGGTGGAGGGAAGTAAAAATAAAAAAATAAAATAATATGGTTGTTATAACTGGGGATGTAGCTGTGTTTAGAATTGAGCAATCACATTCAAAATCATGTTAAATTAGTTAGTACACACCTGTCATCATTTAAAATTCCTCTGATTAACCCCAAATAAAGTTCAGCTGTTCTAGTAGGTCTTTCCTGACATTTTCTTAATCGCAACCTACAGCAAAAGCCATGGTTCGCAGAGAGCTTCCAAAGCATCAAAGGGATCTCATTGTTAAAAGGTATCAGTCAGGAGAACGGTACAAAATAATTTCCAAGGCATTAGATATACTATGGAACACAGTGAAGACAGTCATCATCAAGTGGAGAAAATATGGTGCAACAGTGACATTACCAAGAACTGGACGTCCCTCCAAAATTGATGAAAAGACGAGAAGAAAACAGGTCTGGGAGGCTGGCAAGAGGCCTACAGCACCATTAAAGGAGCTGCAGGAATATCTGGCAAGTACTGGCTGTGTGGTGCATGTGACAACAATCGCCTGTATTCTTCATATGTCTGGCCTATGTGGTAGAGTGGTAAGACGGAAGCCTTTTCTTACAAAAAAAAACATCCAAGCCCAGCTAAATTTTGCAAAAACACATCTGAAGTCTCCCAAAAGCATGTCGCAAAAGGTGTTCTGGTTTGATGAAACCAAGATTAAACTTTTTGGCCATGGGGGCGGAGCCAAGAGCCGACAGTGATGGCCGCTTAAGAGAAAAGCTCTGCACAAGGATGGCCAAAAAAGAGACTACAGCATATCATTACAGAGTACAATGATATTAAAAAGTAGAACGATAAACAACTAAATCTATCAGCTACACGGAGATACCAATTACATAATTATCATTGGGCTGTAGCTTGGTGACCTACATATTACCCGAACTGCACAGGAATGACAACATGCAATGGCGGTTTCTAACTACGCCACAAGCACTGATTGTGTTGACCGGGTTCTAATAATTCTATGAGGCTTGTAGTTACACTCATCGTGTTCATATCTATCTAATATCTGGTAGATGATGGAGCCTTCCACTTTTTTCACAGTATTGGCTGATTTATTGGATAAGCACCATGTGAGACTGCTGGAACATATGGAAGATGCATTTTGCTCTCTCAATCAAGCCCCGGTGAGCATTGATTCAGCCTCAACAGAGATGCATACTGAGATTGTCCCAGAGAGTATTGACTGCGAGCAGGGAGTAGTGGCAGGGGAGGTAATGAAGAAGTCATTATGCACGATGGACAGCGCTCCAGAGTCACCATGTATGGCGCTCCATGGTCTACCTTCTTCCTACATTTGTACACTCACTTACCCTTCGGGGAACAGTGGGAGCAAGCCACAACAGCCACAACCAGTATTATAAAATATCTGAGCATAGAAGCGGATCACCACATACAGGATTCTCCTGATAACAGAAGCTTTGCAATGCAAAGCAGGAACGAGTTTGGACATTTATTTTTCAGACATTTGATGTATTGCTCTCCCTGATAAGATTTAGATATGTCCATTACATATAACAATATTTAACATTATGTATAATGGCAAAGCAACTTTTTATTGCCATAAAGAAACTCTAACATATATGTACTAAGTCCCTCTATTATGGGTATCTGTATAAGGACATTTTGATTGTCCAATATTTGTAGCTATCAAAATGTCCTTATACAGATACCCATAATAAAGGGACTTAGTACATATATGTTAGAGTTTCTTTATGGCAATAAAAATTTGCTTTGCCATTATACATAATGTTAAATGTCGTTATATATAATGGACATATCTAAATCATATATAGTGAATAAATGTAACTAGGGGCATTCTCAAATTTTATCTACTAACTTTCAGTATTTGTATCACCAGTAACCTCATACTCATCTAGTAACGATAAGCTGTATTGGCTTCATAGCGCTTTTATACTATCAAATACTAGGAGTCATCTTGTCTTTATCTTTGTACCCACATAGTATAGGAATGGATCTAACATATTTAACTTTTAACACATCGCTTCTTAGTTAATTAAACATACTTGCTATATATTTCCCTTTTCTTCCTTTTATTACGGACTTTGTCATTCAATGTTTACATAATAATATCGCTGCAATGCGATTGGACTAGCTGTGGACGTGCCTTGACACGTCATTCAGGATAACCAATCCTGTCGACAATCCTGTGATAGGCTGATATGGGGGGGTGTATCCACAACCCCCCTTTGTGATTGGACAGTTGGCTACACATAAGGAGGAGGATATCTCCAACTCAGGTTAACCTTTGACAAAGCCGTTTGTCAGCGAAATGCGCATCAGGCGGTATCCTGAGTTAGAAAACCCGTTATCTAGTTAAACTGTATTGAGCTAACTGAGATTGGCTGTATTTCGAGTTACATTAATTGTTGATTTTGTAGCTGTATTGTTGTGAGGCTATTGCCTCTTTCTTAAACTAGTTACAATTTCTGGTATTAAATGGTAAACGTTGAACTTGTTAACAGCCAGCATGCTCTTGCCTCTCAGTTTCATTATTTGTTATCTCCAATTGCCCTTCTTTGAACTAGCACCAATTTATAGCATATAACTAATTGTGGCAAGACATTTGTCTCTTTTAGTTTGTTGGTGCAGATTTCTGGTGGGTCATTCTGATACATAATTTGGTTTGGCAACTCATCCTTCAGTTATTAATCTAAGTTTTAATACACCTACATTACATTATCCATTTATTGATTATTTACAAAATATTTATATTTTAATTTACATTTCCTGGGTCATTTCCCTCCTCTTCATGTCTTTAGGGCATGATATTTTTGTTGTGTATTTTTGTTGTGTTTTTCACATATATGTATTTTATGTCCATCTTTTTGTCCCTCCCTTTTTTTTTTATACATTTAGCTTTAAGGACAGTGAGCATCCCTCACATCAATTGATAAGGTTGATTCTTGTGAGCACAATATATTACCTGTGCTACGATTGAAGTTTATTTGAACGAATAATTTATGACTACTACAGGGAAATTTACTATTGAATTTAAAAAGTGTATAATATTTTAGACTGTGAACGTCATACCTACATTCTCTTTAAGGCCCCAATTTGTATAGTAACCGGATCTTTGTATAACAGCTTGCGCTTTATCTGTTTCAAACCCTTGACACTATATTTTCTAAAAAATAGGAAGGGTGAGGGTCCGCTGTTTTTTGTACATATAGCCCCATCTGTTTTTACTCTTTGCCCCCTCGTACGCCAACCTATTTATGGGTTGGTGGGAGCTGTTCCACATCTTTGGGGGTGGTGGGGCCCAACAACAACAGATAATATTTTATAGAAGGTTCATAGACGATCTGATAATAATTTGGGAAGGAAACAAAGAATCAGCAGAGAAATTTGTGAATGAATTAAATAACAGTTTGGGTATCAGTTTCACACACCAATATGAAGAAAAAAGTGTGGAATACTTAGACATTAAAATTACAGGCTCAGTGAATGAAGGAATAACAAGTACCATATTTAGAAAGCCCATTTCGGGAAATACAGTACTCCACGTGGACAGTTGTCACCCCAAGGGTATCTTTAAGGCCATCACCAAGGGTCAATTTACAAGGATAAGGCGAAATTGTACTGATAGAGAAGAATATAAAAAAACAGGCTGAAGACCTAGAGAAAAGACTCAGAGAGAGAGGGTACAACAGGCAAATGGTGACAAACACAAAGAAAGAGGTAGAAAAAGTAGAAAGGGAAACCTTACTAAAAAACAAACAAAGAAAGAAAGATAACCCAAACTTTAACAAGGGGATATTTTTTTGTGACAGATTACAGTGACTAGTATCATGCTGTGTGTGAAATTATAAGACAAAACTTGTCCAAAGTCTATAGGAAATATAGTAGCACCAACTAAACTACAGGAAAATAGAGAAATTGAGAGCTCATGGTTAACATGTGTAGGAGTGTACCCATGCAGTAATCATACCTGCACAGCATGTGAGTACCTTATCCCAGGGGACAAGTTTAAAAGTGAAGCTACTGGAAAGGAGGTTAAGCACAGAGAATGCTTAAATTGCAGGGCCACCAATTGTGTATATCTCCTAACCTGTAAAACATGTAATATCCTATACACAGGTTTAACTACTCGGGAGGTGAGGAGTCGTATCAGGGAGCATGTAACTAACATCAAAGCAGGTAAAATGACTACACCTTTAATTCAACACTTCCTGAGAAAACACAATAAAAGTCCTAACACTCTAGGGTGGACAATTATACAGAAGGTAAAAACCTCAAAAAGAGGGGTATATAAATAAATTACCTCCTGTCAAAACAGGAGGTGTTTTGGATGATAAAATTACAGACCAGAATTCCAAAAGGATTGAATCTGGAATCGGATGTAATTAACTTTTGGCAATAAATTGATAAAAAAAAAAAAATTGTCCCAAGGGAAACAGTGTGATAAATAACTAGATGCATAATAGAAATATGTAAATAATATTAGGAAATACAAAGGAGCTATGACGGTTCTAACTCAGGTGTGGAACAAGGTATAAGGTAGTGGGGTGTATACCAAGGCACTTCAGACAACATTCTTAAACAAAAGAGAGTTATAACAAGTTCAGCCTAGGTGTTATACCACTCATAAGCAAAATTTGGTGAATAACATATTGAGAGAGGCTCTTTTAGGAGGGAGAAATACAAGTAGCTTAGAAACAAAGCATCTGCAAATAGTCACGAAAGGATTGAAAAAGTGAATAAAACTTAGTAAGCAAAACTGAAAATTAACTTTCAATGTTAAACTGTATATGGGAAGCTAATAATAATATTTAAAAATATTTAAGTAAGAAGGGAAAGGAAAGAAAAAATGTCTGCAAATCACATTATGCAATACGTTTTAACATATATAGTAATGAGTTATATCCTTTTCAGTTCTTAAGGAGCAAAGAGTAGTCAAAGTTTGAATAAGGCAGAAATTAATACTGTGATATTTGCAATCAATTGAAGTGTAACAATTTGTAATATAAGCAAAGAATAGAAGTATTGTTTTATTGATGAAATGTATCAATGAATTGAAATTGTAGCGTCAAGCCTAGAACAACCAATGAAATGTGATTAATTGTTTTAAAGGGACAGTCAACCATAGAATTGTTATTGTTTTAAAAGATAGATAATCCCTTTATTACTCATTCCCCAGTTTTGCATAACCAACACAGTTATATTAATGTACTTTTTACCTTTGTGATTACCTTGTATCTAGGAACCTTCTTCCAGCCCCCTGATCACATGACGGTGACTGTTTATTATCTATTGTCTTAAATTTAGCATTATATTGTGCTAGATCTTAAATAACTTTCTGTGCCTGAACACAGTGTTATCTATATAGCCCATGTGTACTTTCTGTCTCTTTGTGTTGAAAAGAGATTTAAAAAGCTAGTGATAAGAGGTAGCACTCAAAGGCTTAGAAATTAGCATATGAGCCTACCTATGTTTAGTTTAAACTAAGAATACCAAGAGAAAAAAGCAAATTTGATGATAAAAGTAAATTGGAAAGTCAATTAAAATTAAAAGTCCTATCTGAATAATGAAAGTTTAATTTATACTTGACTGTCACTTTAAATGACGGGGGGGTGTATAGTGGGTCATACAGCTTGGACTACGGCGATTAGCCGAAACGCGTCAGCTGACCCCTTGGCGCTACCGTTGGTCGATATGGGTGTTTTAAGTAAATACCCCTTCTTTTCTTTATGCTGCCGCAAAAGATTTTAACATACTGGAAATAAAGCATTTTGGATTTTAAAGAGTTCCCCGGGTGAGTTTCTTTTACTAAGTTCTTCCCAGAAGAGCCTAATAGGCTTTCTCGCCCATTGGTTTTTCCAGTGATCCATTAACCCTTTATTTCTTGTTTGTATTTATATATATATATATATATATATACACACACCTCTGAAGAAGCAACCAATAGTGTTGTGAAACGGGTTAGGCCCCCCGCCACGACTTATTCAGTCTTACACGGAGCGATATTAGGCATCAGCTGTTGCATGTTTTAAGCACAGTTGCTGTTAGTGCCTCCTCGCTCTATATATTTATATACTCAGTACATGCGGAGCAAATTAGCCTACAACTTGCAGGTTAAATAAGCGAACTCTGTGACTGTTTTGGCTCGTGCTCCTATTTTGCTTAGGAGGTTAATAGTTACTAAAACCTCTTGTTTTTATAGTGTACCTCCACAAGTGGAGAGTGTATTCGTTTGTGGACTTTAACTTTGTTTACAGTGCATTATTGCCACACTACTGTTTTTAATATTATTAAAACATTTATCTTGCACATATCGATTAAGTGTTATTACACCACCAACCCATACACTATTGTAACAACAGCAGGTTTTCTTCAACCCTCTGAATCACTGGAAGTTACTGTATATGCAGCACGCTACAAGATCACTATAAATTACAGAAACAATACAGGATGAGCTGGTTTAACTGTAGGACATCTGAGGGCTGATATTGAGAAGAGACCATCTATAACACTGAGCTGTACAAATACCTCATAGTGGATGAGGTGGAAACGAGTGCAGATATTTCTTCTTTTTTAGAAGTGCATCTATTTTAAACATATTACACTAGGAGTGCCTCTTGTGTGCTTGTCTACCTTTACACTTTTTCAAACACCCTGGGAGGGATATCACTGTGAAGAGGACAACTCCTTATCAGACGAACTGCTGAGCTTATAGGCACATAGGAACCACTACTGTAGACTGTATTTTAAAAATTACTGCTCCAAGGACTATCCATCCAATAATTGTGCAGGACTAGTAGATAAATCTAAAGTTAGTACACCCCTAAGTGGAAATGTCCAAATTGGGCCAAAAGTGTCAATATTTGGTGTGGCCACCATTATTTTCCAGCACTGCCTTAACCCTCTTGGGAATGGAGTTCACCAGAGCTTCACAGGTTGCCAATGGAGTCCTCTTCCACTCCTCCATGACGACATCACAGAGCTGGTGGATGTTACAGATCTTGCTCTCCCCCACTGTTCATTTGAGGATGCCCCACAGATGCTCAATAATGTCTGGAGACATGCTTGGCCAGTCCATCACCTTTACCCTCAGCTTCTGCTCTGCTTCAGTATGTCACAATACATGTTGGCATTCATGGATCCCTCAATGAACTGTAGCTCCCCAGTGCCGGCAGCACTCAAGCAGGCCCAGACCAAGACACTCCCACCACCATGCTTAACTTTAGGCAAGACACACTTGTCTTTGTACTCCTCACCTGGTTGCCGCCACACACGCTTGATACCATCTGAACCGAATAAATTTTTCTTGGTCTCGTCGGACCACAGGACATGGTTCCAGTAATCCATGTCCTTAGTCTGCTTGTTTTCAGCAAACTGTTTGCAGGCTTTCTTGTGCATCATCTTTAGAAGAGGCTTCCTTCTGGGATGACAGCCGTGCAGACCAATTTGATGCAGTGTGCGACGTATGGTCTGAGCACTGACAGGCTAACCCCCACCCCTTCAACCTCTACAGCAATGCTGGCAGCACTTATACATCTATTTCCCAAAGACAACCTCTGGATATGACGCTGAGGACGTGCACTCAACTTCTTTGGTTGACCATGGCGAGGCCTATTCTAAATGGAACCTGTCCTGTGAAACAGCTGAATGGTCTTGCCCACTGTGCTGCTGCTCAGTTTCAGGGTCTTGGCAATCTTCTTATAGCCTAGACCATCTTTATGTAGAGCAACAATTCTTTTTTTCAGATCCTCAGAGAGTTCTTTGCCATGAGGTGCCATGTTGAACTTCCAGTGACCAGTATGAGAGAGCGTGAGAGCAATAACACCAAATTTAACACACCTGCTCCCCATTCACACATGAGACCTTGTAACACTAACGAGTCACATGACACCGGGGAGGGAATACGGCTAATTGGGCCCAATTTGGACATTTCCACTTAGAGGTGTACTCACTGTTGTTGCCAACGGTTTAGACAATAATGGCTGTGTGTTGGGTTATTTTGAGGGGACAGCAAATTTACACTGTTAAACAGGCTGTACACTCACTACTTTGTAGCAAAGTGTCATTTCTTCAGTGTATATCTTGTATACTTTCACTTCTTACTGCAATGTGTTTTCAATAAATTAACCCTCTTTAACCTGCCTTGATCTGAAGAGTTATTCAGTCCAGGGTGAATATCACCAACAATATGTACTTACAACAACTGGTGAAACGGATGAAGTCCTATATTAGGGACACTACCGAAAAGATACAGATGGTGAAGAGTATATATCTTGATTGGATGAGAATGATCTTCTTGTGACATTTGACGTCACAAGTGTATATACCGTCATAGCTCATCTGGAGGTTATAGATTCTGTCGCAAAGGCCTTACTGAAATATCTCTACATCGGACCTGACGTGGAGTAAATGAAAGAAATATCCATTTGATTTAAATTAAATTATTTTAAGTTTGAAACCTTTTACTACAAACAAAAAATGGGGACAGCGAAGGGGTCCAACATGGCCCCATCATATGAAAACCTCTACATGCAAGATTATGAGGAGAAAAAAAAGAGTTATGGATGTGTATAACAACCCACACATTTTGGCATATAAAAAAATACAGAGACAATATTTTTCTTGTCTGGAGGGGGTCTGAGAGTGAACTAAACACATGGATAAAGAGATTAAACCAGCTGAAAACACTTGTACAATTCAAAGCAGCCTATCATGACAGTAATATTGAGTTCCTAGACATAACGTTTTCAAAACATGATAACTATTTTGAAACAAGTTTGTTCCAAAAAACAACAGATCTGAATTCATTACTACTAGCAAGCAGTTGCCACCCACACTCCCTAATAGGAGCAATCCCTTAGGCACAAATGTGCAGAGTCATAAGAAATAACACGAATTAAAATATGGCACAGATACAGTTGGGTTATATGAAAACCAAGTTTCTAAACAGGGGATATGCCTATGAATTGGTAGAAAACACATTTAAACAATTACAACATACTAAACAAGAAGAATTGTTAAACAAGGACAAAAAGCCTCCTTCTGATAACAAGTTAACAATGATTACCACCTATTCACCAAACATTGGAACGGTTACCAACTCCATAAAGAAGCACTGGGATATAGTAAAATCAGATCCCATACTACCTTTCACTAGTATGAACAAGCCAAGGATTGTCTATAGAAGAGGACCCAGTCTAAGAGATCTACTTATGAAAACAGATTCCAAACAATCTTATCAGAAACGAACCTGGCTAACACAGAGCAAGAATGGATGCTATATATCTCCAAGTTGCACTACGTGCCATTCAATGTTACAAGGTACGAACTTCAGACATACACACACCAACAAAAAGTTTGAGATCCGACATAACTTAACTTGCACCACAAAATATGTCATGTACTTGCTTAACTGTTCCTGTGGGGTGTTTTACATTGGCAAGATGACATCAGGAAGCGAATGGCCAACTACAGAAGTGCCATCAGAGCTGCTATTAGCACACAGAAGACAGACCAACATGGAACATGAAATCACAATTAGACCAAAAATGAGAGACAAGCATTGAAGATAGGTTGTGATCAGACCGGCAGACAAAGGGGGAGCAGTAGTGGTAATAGATTTGAGTGACTACAGAAAAGAGGTGCTGCAACAACTCTCAAATTACAAAACCTATGTTGCCCTACAACATGACCCTACCAATCGTCTTTATAAGGAAAAAGACATGAAATTGATGGGATGGAAAGATGCAGATTTAATCTCACAGCATGAATTTGGCTTTTTGAAGCATGACTTTCCCATTACTCCGGTACTGTACACATTACCAAAGATCCATAAGGATGCTGTGAAACCTCCAGACAGACCAATTGTCTCAACCAAGGGGTCTCTGCCTCAACCATTGGCACAGTTTGTTGACTTCTTTTTGCAGCCATGGGTCAAACAGATTAAATCCTATGTACAAGATTTTACATCCTTCATTAACCAGATTACACATCCCACTGTCACTCTGGTCACTCTAGACGTATCCAGTCTCTACAATGTCATCCCAAATGAACTGGGCATTACTGCTGTCACAAAGTGTTTAAGACAAGTGCCTTATGTGGACCCAATGAAGAAGGTTCTCATAGAATTACTGACAATCTGTCTCACTAAAAAATTCTTCCTCTTTGAGAAAAGCTTTTATCTACAAATTTCAGGCACAGCTATGGGGTAGAATGTGGCCCCATCGCTCGCAAATTTGTTTAAGGCCGAACATGAGACGGAGATCATGAAGGTATTTGAAACACGACAAATTAAATTCTATTGCCGCTATATTGATGACCTGTTTCTCATCTGGAAGGGGGATGAGGATGCTCTCTCCACATGGATCGAGTCTCTAAATGAAATCAAGAGTACAATCAGGTTTCAATATACAGCCCATAAGGAGACAATTGATTATCTAGATATGAGGGTCTCTAAGGACAAATATACGTTGGGCACCAATTTGCTTAGAAAGAGCACCGATCGCAACTATTTTACACACAAGAAGTTCTCACCAGCCTACGCTTATTCGCAATATCCCGAAATCCCAGTAACCAGCAGGTCATCAGAAACAATACTGATGACACTAAGTGTAATGAACAAATGGAGATGACACAAAGATTCATTGAGCATGGTTATAATAAGAAACAAACTATCTGAAATGCGACAGTTAGCCCTTAATAAGAAAGTGCCACGGAGAGATATGATTAACAAGGACCCTCAACGTCTCACTTTTGTGCCCTCATATTCACTGGATAAGTATTGTATAACGAAGACTATAAAAGATGAATGGAAACTCATTAAAACTGATTCTAGGTTACCATTTACACAGTGGGCCGCTCCTCGGATTGCATACAGAAGAGTACGGAATTTGAGAGATACTCTGGTGAAAACAAATATACTATCTGAGGCTGAGACCCAAATTTGTGTAAAGAAAAGAAAATGCTGTTTTAGATGCACTAGCTGTGTTACTTGTAACAATATGCTCACTGGAACCAACTTTCAACATCCAGATCGGAAGAAAATAAATTACCAGATTGGGTTCTTCCTTACATGTACCACATAGTTCATCATTTATTTGTTGAATTGTGCATGTGGTAAATTCTACATAGGGAAGACGACAAGTGATGCCACAAGGATGGCAAATCATCGATCAGGCATCCGCCCAGCAATAACAGCGGGGAAATCAGAGAAACCAGTGGCATGCCACTTCTTGGAAGCCGGCCACGCGGACAAAGACCTGAGATTCCGGATTATCAATCATGTTCCTCCCCTAAGGAGGGGTAGCAATAGAGCTATAGTCCTCCTACAAAAGGAAGCCAGGTGGATATACGAACTAGGAACTCTGACCCCTAAGGGACTGAATGATGCACGCACTGGTTGGCAGTGTTTCCTATAAACCACATAATAAGGACTGAACGTGGCTCCCACTTCTCCAGTTTTGGAGAAGGCAGTATAAATGAGAGTTCATTATACCATTCCATGCATAGATGTGTATCGCAAGTTAACTAGCCAAGTGTTTTGATTATATTGATTCTTTGAATGATTCAATGTTTTAAGCTATAGATAGAGTAAATAAGTTTTGGTAGTGCCATCATTAGAAAGTATAGTCGTGTACCTTCGGAATGTGTGATTGTTTTAACCATGTTTTTATATTTAGTTAATTGTCACTGTTCACTTGTTTTGCACTTGAGGTGGTATCCTTCTCCTAAACTGCATTCTTTGTTTTTCCATAGGAGTCGGCTGGTTATTAAAGGGACAGTCAAGTCAAAAAAAATATTTCATGATTCAGATAGGGCATGTAATTTTTAACAACTTTCCAATTTACTTTTATCACCAATTTTGCTTTTTCCTCTTGGTATTCTTAGTGGATAGCTAAACCTAGGAGGTTCATATGTTTATTAGACCTTAAAGGCCGCCTCTAATCTGAAAGCATTTTGACAGCTTTTACCAATAGAGGGCGTTAGCTTGTGTGTTACATATAGAAAACATTGAGCTCATGCACGTGAAGTTACCCTGGAGTGAGCACTGATTGACTAAAATGCAATTCTGTCAAAAGAACTGAAATAAGGGGTCAGTTTGCAGAGGCTTAGATACAAGGTAATCACAGAGGTAAAAAGTGTATTAATATAACTTTGTTGGTTATGCAAAACTGGGGAATGGGTAGTAAAAGGGATAATCTATATTTTTAAACAATAACATTTCTGGTGTTGACTGTCCCTTTAACTGTTCCTTCTGACCAGTGTTTTGCAATAGTTATGGGTTGGACCTTAAAAAGCCTAGTTTTATATTGTTTATTATTTTCTATTTTTTTCTTCTTTTTACGACCATAGGGGTATTGATATTCACATACTTCTATGATAGAGTTAGGTGTTATATACATAAGGAGTGTTTCCTGCTTTTTCATGTACGTAGGGTTACTGAAAACAATAGGTGAGACTAATTAATGCTGTTTGGATTTCATAGACAGAATACCGGTTCTGTGGTGGTATCTATTACTATGAGGTTTTGTATTTTGGTGGGGCTTTAGGATATATTAAGAACAATGGGCTTTTAAATAGTTCCAGTCAGTATATCCCCTTTAAGTAGAGAGCTATGTTTTGGTGTCAGGGATTAGAAATTTTATCCATTTTATCCAGTCAGTGCATCTGGTTTGATTTGACAGATATTGTCATGGGAGGTTCTGAATAAATTCCTTACGCCGTGGTGGGCGTGTCTTAGAAATATCCCCTAGCAGATTGGCTGATTTGGCAGAGCATATGGTCCCAATGGGTGGATCGTTGCCGCAACTACTCCTACCGAATCGTAGTGATCACCGAGGGGCTTGTTAATGTACACGCCCTGGTGGGCGGTCTTATGACATGCCTTTTGTTGTCACCGCTGATAGTGTACTACAGTTTCAGCGTATCGTTGCCGCAACTACTCCTACCTATTCACAAGGATCACTGAATGGTGAAGATAATACATACACCCTGCTGGGCGGTCCTATGACACTGCTTTGTTGTTACAGCTGATGGTGTCTACTTCGTGATGGGCTGCTGAGGAACGTTTTGTATATGCCTATTGGTGTGTAACTAAATAGGTGTCCAATCTTGTTTTTATGGCCTGTACATTATGCCTTCACTAACCAATGGGATTGTTTGTTGACCTAGCATTGGGTGTTGACCTAGCAGTGTGTGTCAGTTATAACCAGCCGACTTCTATGTATCATCATATTGATCTGTATGATGATGGTGGGGCTCATCAGTTGGATCTATATTAGATGATTATATGTTTTATATATCTAATTTTGGGTGGTCACATTCTTCATATATAGATGCAGTTATTTACACTTGTGGTAATTTTGACATGATGCACACGTCTCTTTGTGTTTTTGCACACTGTCTGCTTTGATTGGCAGCCTGTAGGAGGAGGGCTTATAAGGCTTTTAAAAGTTTAATTTTTTGCACTTGTTGTTGTTTGTCAGAAGAAGGGATTCTGTTGGTCCCGAAATGTCACACCTAATAAAAGGATGTTGACACAGATGTCTGAAGTCCAGTGAGTGCTTTATACTGAGCACTTTATATATATATATATATATATAATAAATAAATGGTATGATACAGCACTTTCTCTCTTCTGTCCTATTATTTTCTCTTAGTGCACAATGTTAATGATGGTAAGAAACGTGAAACTAATGGATTTTATAGATGTGACAATAATTTTGTCATTTACTTGTTGAAATGCCCATGTGGGCTTAGCTACATTGGAGATACATTACCTGTATCTGCACCTTTCACATAAGAGGGTCACACTGAAAGCCAATTAATATTTCAAATTATAGATTATTTTCCTAGATTGAGGAGAGGGGGTGACAGGGAACTAATGCTCGAGAGGATAGAAGTATGGTGGATTAGACAAATGGGGACATTGCATTTTAGTGGATTAAACCCTAACTACATTTAGTTTTGTAAACAGGAATACTGAAGAATGTTGTATTTAAAAAGAGCTATAAGAATAATGCATGTGCTTTTAATAATAAGAAAACAAAATCATAAGTCAGGGCGGAAAATGGCCCCAAGGTATAAATTTCACACTCAAACATGTACAACAGGCACAACGTGGAAAGAAGAAAACCACCAACAAATAGGTTTAAGTGATAATGAGTATAATCCAGCATGTATTGATTTAATTTATTAGATTAGTGCAGAATGATGTTAAGGCCCTTCAGTCGAATAAAATAAAAACTTACAAAGTTGAATCTTTCTAAAAGAAGAGGAGAGATACATTAAAGAATTTGTCTAATGTCTGATCACATTATTTTTAAAAATGCAGACAATGGTTGAGCGGTAATAGTCCTAGATATGGAATACTATATTCAAGAAATACTAACACAACTGTCAGATGGGGGTATTTATCAAACTCCGTAGTGTTGCTTCACTTGACCAGGGCACTTCATGTGAAATGCCGACACTCAATATTGTTCCCTTACCTAGCTATCAAAGTCACGTCACTGAATGAAGTAATCCAGGCAACTGGGTCAGACAACCCCGGTGCATGGGAATGTAAAGCTACTGAGTGTACTGAGGTCTCACCAACGGTAGTAACTGCAGTTTTTGGCCGAGACAAGGATCCAGATTTGATAGGGACCCTGCTTGGACGTGTATATACCGATTTATGCCCAGACCTCCAACAGCTTATAACTACAGACATTAGAAGAATCAATACCAGCCTCCGCTCTCACACATATACACTTCTAGGGTGCCTTTATATTTTATTATGTGAGACTTCGCTGTATTGGAAGTCCGGCATAGGATGAGCTTTTAACGGTACTCAGACAAGTCGACTTTTGTAACAAATCTCCATACTTGTTAGCCACCTATTAAGCTACCTCCTTCCTGCTATGCTTGAAGATTCTTTAATTGAGGACAGATTACTTCCTCTATATAGATTACATATATGCCCTAATGAAGGTTACTGAGCCTGATGCATGGGGAACTTTGATATCAAGTGCTGTTATATGTACAAAATAGTTTATGGATGTGCATTTTGAGCTGTTCAAATCTGTTTTTAGTCTACTTCTATAGTGGTTCAAGATCTAGTAGTTATATATGATTGTCTTTTTGCAAATCTGTGTTTACAAAAGTTGGGCTTATATATGTCTGTATTATTCCTTTCTACCCTTTCCTACCTATTCTTCTAATTAGTTCATATTCTGTCAACAAATGAGCTCTTTACATATGTTTATGCATTTTAGTACTGCGAGTAGCATTTTATCATCCCCCTATGCCCTACAGTGGGTGATTTGCATCTCCTATTTAGCCATTCATCATAGATCTCATAGCCTATCAGTAATATTCCGGACAGAGCTTAGTCTATATTCGGATCAGTTTAAAAACTTTAGGAGTTTTGAACTCCGGCAGACAGCAGTCAGTTGGAGAACTAGTGCACTTCAATATAGTTAGTTCTTAGAGATTCATTAGTAAGCCAACATATGCCTTATATACCCCTATACTTATCACTTGTTGCATTTTTTGCATAGCGATTTATGTGTCACGACAGACATTCCCTTTTTATGTGCTATCATTAGAAAAATCTTCCCATAGTAATTTTGTTCAGATTTCAAAAGCAGCTAGGGTCCTCTATACTATCTCTCCCCAAGACAGCTCCCATAGTGTTAGCATAAATCATTATTTATGGTCCTCCCAGTAAGCTAGATTCCAAAGTCCTACTCGGCTAGTTACATAATGTGTTAGAGAACTTGTGTGTGATTTTATTTGTTAAGCACCTTCTTTTCTTACACAGATGCACTGTGACGTTTTTGGTCATAGTACATTTTCCTTTATTAAGTTTAGCCTTTGTCTAATACTTGAACCGCATTAATGAAATAAACTGATTATATTAATACTGTGTTTTTTAGATACATTTGAACCGAATTGGGTTTTTGTATTTTGATCTATGTAGTAGGGGACAAAGGACTCCTAATTTTAACTATCCTTTGTGGTGGCAGCATTAGGAGTTATAGATGCAGATAGGGGGTGGTGATTTTTGTACTTTCTTGGGCTAGAATAGTTTAGAAAGTGTTTTGTTAACCCTTTCATCCCCCACATCTTAGTCACAGCCTGGATCAGGAGAGGTGTACATCAAACCCTCTGAATCAGAATGCCATCCTAATTCAGACAGCAAGGAAACAAGTGACACTGATGTCGAGCCTCATATTCACCCCCCAAAAAAAGGCCTAATCTCCACAAGAGCAATTTAAAGAGTCTTGAGGTGACAATTTAATTTGGAGTCAACCTCAATTTTATAGCCCTGAAATTCCTGATTTTACCTAGTCTGCTGGTATTAATGTTAATATAACTAATTTCAAACTAGCAGACTTTTAAAAATATTTTTGTCAGATGCTATAGTAGAAGAAATGGCTTGCCAAACTAATATTTACGCAGAGCAGTGCTTGGCCCAGAAATCACCTAGAGATTTACAAAACTATAATTGGGTCCCAACAAACACTGCAGAATTGAAAAAAATGGGAATCATACATAAGCCAAGCATCTAATTATATTGGTCTACTCATCCTGTATTTTCAACATTTCTGTTCCCAGCAGTAATGCCCAGATAAAATATGAAAGCTTACACAGTTTCCTCCACTGTATGGATAATACCTAGGCCCCTCCTTTGACTGACCCAAATTATGATAGATTATATAAAATAAGACAACTAATGGATTATTTTAACATTTTTTTTTATAGGGAGACTAACTAGAAAACATTTCCCCAGTTCTATCCCTCCTACAGCAAAGAAGGCCTGGCCCCAAAAACTCTGCAAAGTTTTATAAAAAAGTAGGGTGAGGAAAGATTCATGTTTTTACTATATGACAAGTCTGGCTTTTGCATCAAAATTGCTTTGAAATTTATCATACCGTTAAAAAAATATACTAAAAATGCTGGGTATAAATAATTTGCCAATTCCAAAATTTGTGTATTTTACAATTCCAAAATTTGTGTAAGTAATTACAATGCTTGCCATAAATATGTATGGCTTTTTTTGCATGAAAATCATAATTTAATGCAGGCAGTTATGCCATAGCAAACAAGAAATTAACCCTTTCCCCAAAATCCTCTTTCAGAGCTGTGGTGCACACCTTCGATTAGCGACCTTCTATGAACCTTACATGACCCTTTGCCAAACGTATCGAAAAATCCCCTTTCAGAAATGTGATTCACAGATGCAATTAGTGTCCTAATTACCAAAACTAATGACAAGCCCATACATGTCTGCTATTTCTGAACAAAGAGACCCTAAAAAAGATTTTGAATTATCACTGCACGTTTTGTGTAAATAAGGTCAGTGAAAAACTCAAAGTTTGTGAAAAGAATAACTCTTTTTCTCTAAATTATTGCATTTGGCATTTAAGGGCCTGTATACTCCAGAATTTTTATTGTTTAAAAAGATAGATAATCCATTTATTAACCATTTCCCAGTTTTGAATAACCAACAGTTAAACTAATATAATTTTTATCTCTATGATTACCTTGTATCTATGCCTCTGTATACTGCCCCCTTATTTCAGTTATTTTAACAGACTTGCATTTTAGCCAATCCTCTCATAAGTAACACCACGGGAGTGAGCACAATGTTATCTATATGGCACACATGAACTAACACCCTCTAGCTGTGAAGCTGTCAAATGCATTGAGCTAAAAGGTGGCCTTCAAGGACTTAAAATTAGCATATGAGCCTACTCAAGTTTAGCTTTCAACTAAAAATACAAAGAGAACAAAGCTAATTTGATAATGCAAGTAATTTGGAAAGTTGTTTAAAATTGCATGCCCTATCTGAATCATGAAAGTTTAATTTTGACTACTCTGTCTCTTTAATCTGACTGCCAGCTGTTGGTATGAAATATACCAAAATGGGCCTAGATCATTACATTGGGTTGTCTACTTTTAAAATATATAAAAGTTTAGTTTGGCAGTTATGCAATACCGAGTAAACCATTAACCCTTTGCCTGAACATATCTAAAAATCCACTTTCAGAACTGTGATTCACAGCTGCAATTAGCGGCATTCTGATTACCAAAACCAATGCCAAGCCCATACATGTCTGCTGTTTCTGAACAAAGGAACCCTAAAAAAAAATTAAAACAATTTGAATTATTAATGCACGTTTTGTGTAAATAGTGTCAGTGAGAAACGAAAGTTTCTAAAAAAGTTAAATATTTTATATGATTGCATCTGCATCATCTGACGTCCAAATGGTGTCATGAAATATACCAAAATGAGCCTAGATCAATACCTTGGGTTGTCTACTTTATATATAGATAGTTTTTGGGTTCAATTTTAAAAATGCCAACCAATTGTGTCATTCCAAAATCAGAAATGCAGTGCACAGGTGCAATTATCGCCCTTTTGATCACCAAAAGCAATGGTAAACCCATAAATTTGTTCATTTTGAACACCGGGAATCCTAGAGAAGTTTTTCCAATCATTTGTCTTAGGACTTCAAAAGTTATGTGTAAATAAGTTCAGTGAGAAACCTGAAGTTTGTGAAAAAGTTGATTTTTTTTAAATATGATCATATTTTGCATATATCTGACTGCAAAATGATTTCATGAAATATACTAAAAAAGGCCTTAATTAATACTTTGTTATAAATATTTATAGTATACATAGCTGCAGATAAAAACCTTTAAATTATCAAAAATAATGTAATATATATACAGTACTTCTGTTCTTAGCTGAATCAGAGGATGCCAGTGAGAAAATTCCTAGGGCTATTTTTTCTACAGCTAGAAAGCTGCAGGATTTTGGGGCATGTGATAATATTATATATATATATATATATATATATATATAAAATAAATTCAAATAGTGCACTCTCACTAGCCAACCATAAACACAGACCAGGGTGCTTAAAGTAATATTCAATCAGATCAGGTAATAAGCACTCACTGGATTTAAGCACAGCACACTTTATTAGGCAGTGACGTTTCGGGGCATTCACCCCTTCTTCAGACAACGTCTGAAGAAGGGGTGAATGCCCTGAAACGTCACTGCCTAATAAAGTGTGCTGTGCTTAAAGGGCCATAATACCCAAATGTTTAAACACTTGAAAGTGATGCAGCATAGCTGTAAAAAGCTGATTAGAAAATATCACCTGAACATCTCTATGTAAAAAAGAAAGATATTTTACCTCAAAAGTTCCTCAGTAGCCACCTCCCATTGTAAAGGATTTCTAAGCAGCATTTTAGTGTGTTTGTCCTGGGACATCTGAAGGGACTAGCATCGTGCACGCTCATATTATTTCACCAATCAGGTAAAGGAAGCTTACTATGAAATCTCATGAGAGTTAAGTGAAATCTCATGAGATCACAGTGAGAGTTCATGACCTCAGCACTGCTGATGCCGATTGGCTGCTGTTCATTTCTTCATTTATTTAAATTTTTTTACCTGCAGCTGGGAGCAGCTGAGTATAACTTTTTACACAGAACTTACTCTGCTGAGCTGAGGAAATTGTGAGGTAAAATATCTTCCTTTTTTACATAGAGAAGCTCAGGTGATATTTTTTCTGTCAGCTTTTTACAGTTATACTGCATCAGTTTCAAGTGATTTAGCATATGAGTATTATGTCCCTTTAAATCCAGTGAGTGCTTATTACCTGATCTGATTATATATATATATATATATATATATATATATATATATATATATATATATATATATATATATATATATATATATTTTTTTTATTTTTTTTCCAGTACTTTGAGCAAATTTTCTGGTAGTAAAGGGGTAAAACTATAGTAATGCACAAAAAAAAAGAAAATTGTTGCTCTCTTCTAGATGCATGATATATATTTTTATTAAAGTTTAACCCCTTAATGACCGGACCATTTTTCAAATTTCTTACCTTTAATGACAATGGCTATTTTTACATTTCTGCAGTGTTTGTGTTTAGCTGTAATTTTCCTCTTACTCATTTACTGTACACACACACACATATTATATACCATTATTTTCATCATATCTTATAATTTACTATATTTTTTTTTGTAAAATATGATGAAAAAATGGAAAAAAAACACTTTTTCTAACTTTGACCCCCAAAATCTATTACACATCTACAACCACCAAAAAACACCCATGCTAAATAGTTTCAAATTTTTGTCCTGAGTTTAGAAATACCCAATGTTTATATGCCCCTTGCTTTTTTTTGTAAGTTATAGGGCAATAAGTACAAGTAGCACGCTGCTATTTCCAAAATATTTTTTTTTCAAAACTAGCGATAGTTAAATTGGAACACTGATATCTGTCAGGAATCACTGAATAATCCTTCACATGTATATATTTTTAAAAAGAAGACAACCTAAGGTAATAAGCTTGGGGTATTTTGACTCTCTTCATGCAACCATTTTACCACCAATCAATGCCAAAGTTTTAAAAGAAAAAAAATAAGTGGTGAATTTTTGACAAAATAGCAATTTAAGAATACATGCACTGAGAATGTTAAGGGTTACTAGCAAATAGCACCCCAATATGTGTTCAGCAACATCTCCTGAGTACTGTGATACCACCCATGTATAGGTGTATCGGGTTCTCTGGGGGATAAAAGGCCTTATTTTTAGGGGGCGCATTCCAGTTTTCCAACTAATCTACATTCTCAAGTTGTTCAGAAGTGTTGTGCCATAGTTCACTTTGATGAATTCTACCTATGTGTTAAATGTGAAAGTTCAACCACAAACCAAACATGTTTTGTTCAATTGCTGCATAACCGAGATAAAATTGAGCTAAATAGGTTACAAAATCAGTGTTGCACAATCTTTTCATGCTGCTTACAACTTCTCCTGTATGCAAAATACAACACCAAACAAAATAAAATAACCTACTTCTCTAAGTGGTTTAGAAATTACCTATGGTGTACCCTTAAGGGCATAACGACCAGCGTCGTACAGAGTACGACGTTGGTCGTTAAGGGGCTAATAAGTTCTCTGCACCCCATTTTAAATTGTGTACATCAGTGTGTACATTGGATACCTCTCCAGAGTCTAATACATACACCAATCACGTCCGCTCTGTCCTATGGGTTTAACATCACACTAGTCACCAAACTACAACGAATCGCTGACAACAGGTTGTATCCACTGGTTATTTGCATCAAAAAAGGAATTGGATAGATCAGGAGAGTTGGAGAAGGTTTGGATTTGATATGTCCCTTAATTTCATGCCAGCTCCCTATGAAACTAAGTGCTACATGAGGACTTAAAGGGACAGTCTAGGCCAAAATAAACTTTCATGATTCAGATAGAGCATGTCATTTTAAACAATTTTCCAATTTACTTTTATCACCAATTTTGCTTTGTTCTCTTGGTATTCTTAGTTGAAAGCTTAACCTAGGAGGTTCATATGCTAATTTCTTAGACCTTGAAGCCCACCTCTTTCAGAATGCATTTTAACAGTTTTTCACCACTAGAGGGTGTTAGTTCACGTATTTCATATAGATAACACTGTGCTTGTGCACGAGAAGTTATCTGGGAGCAGGCACTGATTGGCTAGACTGCAAGTCTGTCAAAAGAACTGAAAAAAGGGGCAGTATGCAGAGGCTTAGATACAAGATAATCACAGAGGTTAAAAGTATATTATTATAAATGTGTTAGTTATGCAAAACTGGGAAATGGGTAATAAAGGGATTATCTATCTTTTAAAACAAAAAAAAATCTGGTGTAGACTGTCCCTTTAACTGTCTGATCTAATAGAGAACAGTTATTTGGATCATTATATTTATTCATTTTTTGTTGAATATACTAACTCTCAGCCTATAGTTAATTATTATGAGACAACAGTACACCATATGCTTTAGATAATCCCTAACATAATGGACATTACTTGCATTCCCCCTACATGTCATATTGTATATTTCTTGTAGACCCTTAAAATAGCACCATTATATCACTCACACTGTTAACACTCAATTTGCTTCTTCAGAGTACTTTTCTGCCTGATGTACTATGTGGGGACACACTAGCTACACAAAGTCATGTCTAAGGGAAACATGGTTGCCTTTCACTACTTGTCTACCTATGACAACTACTTAAAGTCCAACTACCAGCTTAAATATCTTATATATCAGCATCTCAAAGCTTAACATTTAGTACTTCTTTTGAGTATTAGACTCTACCATCTTAAAGGCAACAGTCTGCTTCAGCATGGTGCGTGTATATAAGGGTTACCTATTTGGAGATGACTTTATAACAAATTACGGTTTGATCTCTGATTCTTGGAAATCTATCTTGGTGTTTAACTTTTGAATATTGGTTGCTAGGATCTGCTAAGCTTTCATACAGCTGGCTCCAATGTTATGTTCAAACTCTCTACTTAACTCATAGGTGGCATTCTCTCCCCCGTGTTACACTCTTAGCTTTCTATCAGAAGGGAGATTACCACTTATATGGTATATAAAATAAGAAAATTTAAACTTAAGTGTATTGTCCATAGGAAAGTCACCTCTCACTTTCAGATAACATTAATCTAGTGGGATGTGGTATATATATTTTGAGACTACTAACTGTCACAACTCTATAAAAGGCTTAGTGTGCTGCTACCACTGCTTTGATAATTTGAATGACATGGGGGAAAATATCCTTCTCTAAATATGACAACATACTTATATATTTTATTGTTAATACTATATTTTGCTTACTTTATTATATTTTGTGCTATTATTACTAATACTATATACAAAGGGTCCATGAGTGGTACCCCTGACTAATTCCCCTATCAAACTATATATTAACGATTTTTGGCCCAAGAGTGGCCAATGGTTATCACAAGGGGTTATGCTCTAAGCATAGACAGTTAAAAAAAAGGGGGGATAGATTTACACCTATATCAGAAAAGCTTAAAAAAAATGAGGTGCACCACTAGAGGCCCAAGAGTAGTCTCCTTTTGTTTGAACCTACCTTCTATAGCTTTCTATCTTCCCTGCTACTAGGAGGTCCAAGAGCGGCCTCATTTCTTCTAGAAGGTATATAGGTTGACAGGCGAAATAGATATATATATATATATATACATACATAATAAAATGTTCTTAACATTTGCCATATTATCCTGTAATGTTTACCCTTTTTGGTTTATATTAATTGTATGCCTTGAAACTAATTTTCTTTATATTTTTGTTTTGTGCACCGACATATCGTGTTTGTATGCCTTAAATTGAACCTTAATGGAAAAAAAAAGATACTATTGACCTAAAAACAGTAAAATGTTGTATGTGGACCACCTGTCAGGAATAATTTTGAATGACCACATAAATTGCAGCTTAGTGTTTGCTCTGTGATCTATTTACCCTAGTCTATACTGTGTTTTGCAATACACCACTTATAGCAATAGTGACATAGTTATACATTTGGAGAATAGCATCTGCCGTGTGCCTAACAGTCATCCTGCAGCAACTGCTCAAGAGAAAAAATATCTATATCCTTAGATAAATGCATGTAGAAAATCTATATAAAACTACTGAACCTGTGTGTACTTTCACACAAAAAAAAACAACAACACAAGAGCTACTGATTGCATTCCGATTGTGTGAACTGTGTAATGTTTTTATTATCTCACCTGCAAGCAGAGGCGTAACTACAGGTTTCTCAGAGGTCTCAACTGAAACCGGGCACACACCTCTAGGGAGCCATCAAGACCCTGCAATCAGTAGCAGCATCACACCACCAGCATCCTGTCTGGCCCCTCTGTTTGCTACCCTGCAAACCGGGCTCACAGTTTATGCAAAGAACATGGCTTTCCATTTATAATAAAGTGTCAGGGTTTCCAAGATGGCCCCATCAGTGTTGCTGTACAGAAAAACCTGTCTCCATATTTCTACAAGAAGGCTGCAACAGGCTAACCAAAGGATGACTCATTAACCGAGAAGCAGATCCTCTTTCACCCATGTGGCTACTGGCTCTGTTTCTGCTTATTATTCTGCTGCTATCTACATTTTTTGAGCAGCTTATGATTTTTTTATGACCCTGAACCGTATATTTTGTTTACCTGTTACCCTTGGAATTTCTTACCTACTAGAATTTTTTACCCTAGTTAAAGGGACTTTAACCCCGCCAAAAAAACTCTCAGGCATATAAAAAAAAGAGGCGAGTTAAAGGGTCATGAAACCCAAATTTTTTCTTTCATGATTTAGAAAGAGTATGTGATTCTAAACAACTTTCTAATTTACTTCTATTATCTAAATTTCTTCATTCTCTTGATATCCTCTGCTTAAAAGCATATCTAGATAGGCTCAGTAGTTGCTGATTGGTGGTTGTACATAGATGCCTCGTTTGATTGGCTCACCGATGTGCACAACTATTTCTTCAACAAAGAATATCTAAAGAATGAAGCCAATTAGATAATAGAAGTAAATTGGAAAGTTGTTTGAAATTGTATTCTCTAGCTGAATCTTGAAAGAAAATTTTTAGGTTTAATGTCCCTTTAAACATGTCCAAACATGTAATATCAGTTTATTTTATTTAAATACTCTTTAAGAAAACACTAAGGCCATACTGGCTACTCAAAAAAATGTAATAACCCCAGAAATCAAGCATTTAAAACCAATGTACCTAATTATTAAAGGAGAACTAAAGTCAAAAATTAAACTTCCATGATTCAGATCCTTTAAGGCACTATGACCATTGTAAATATAATACCAATCTGATGTTAACGTGGAATTTATGGTTGGATTTTTTATAAGGTGTCATTACCTCTCTAGCATGTTATCACGTTTTCTAAATGATTTTTTATTAATCTGTACTCTACACTAGGAGTGCCCAAAAAGGTAGTTGTGCTTTAACATCAAATCTCTAATTTCTGTGGGAAAATATCACACCTTTATTATGTGGCCTCTCTGTTTCCCCATTTCCATTACTGATTTATCCATTTAACTATAATAGAAAAATAATGCTTAAAATTTATTTTGCATTTCAATAATTCACTCAAACAGTCCACCCAAGCAGATGAAACTAACATTTTACAACCAAGTACCTTTCATTTCCATACTAGATTTGATCATATTCTCATTGTATAACTGTATGGTTTATCTCACCATTATAATGACTAACTTACTTGACAGTTTTACCAAAGCTTGACGTTTAATTGGTTAGGAGTTTATACTTGGTCTTTGTTGAACCCGGTTATATTACATAATTTTTAATATGCCACTTAATTAAAGTTTGAATGGTGGTGGCTTCTCTATTGTATAATTTTGATACTTTAAATAACACACCCAATTTTCTTTGGTAGAATTAAGACTGCCTGTAGCATGAACTGCCCATGCATTTCCATTAAAGGGATAGTCAAGTCAAAATTAATCTTGCATGATTCAAATAGAGCATGTAATTTTAAACAACTTTCTAATTTACTTCAACAAAATGTGCAGTGTTTTTATATTTACACTTTTTAAGTCACCAGCTCCTACTGAGCATGTGCAATAATTCACAGACTATATGTATATGCATTTGTGATTGGCTGATAGCTGTAACATAGTACAGGAGTGGAAATAGACATAACTGAAATTTGTCAGAAAAAATACCAGAATCATTTGAATTTCAGACTAAGTGCTATTGTATTGTCTTTTTATAATGCATTTGTTGAGTATGCTTATCTACTGTTTATACTGGTCCTTTTAACACAGGACTACTTTTGTGTGCCCAGCACTTTTGTTTGCTCTATTTATTACAAGTGATACACCAATGTTACACAGCAAAATGTATACACTATTATCTTGAAGTCGTATTTTATTATATTTGTGCATAAACCGTTTTACAGTTTTGTTCGCTTTCTGTCTCCCATTTTTAAACCTACGTCATTTCATGTGTATGACCTTTTATGCATAATTATTTTTTAACCTATTCCTTTACCCTTGTTTCTTACATAACTATTAATTTCGTACATAAATAACCATTATAGTGATAAAAATGACACACCATCATGTGTTATAGAGCATGTCCTTTTATCACTAGCGACACTGCAAAGGCTAAGTGTTTAACCCAAACAAAGGGGTTAAACACATTGTTAAAGTATCTCTCAGAACCCTCAGAGCACTGCAGGTAGAGAGTAGCACCTGACGCTAATCCAATCAGTAGCACTAGTCATAAAACCCAGCTGTGCAGCTAGTACAATATAAAGGGAAGAAGAATAAAAACATTTTAATGCACTTGCACGGTCTTATTCTAAATTCAGCAAAATAGTTGTTGAAGAATAAATATGTGACAGCTATTTCATTTTTAAAACTTCTGTTGAAGTGTACACATTCCATTATTTTCTTTATAACTGACACTAACCCTAAAGAGCAGACAATATATTTATGCTGCAATTGTGCTTAGCAGTCTAATGTAGACCTTCATTTCTGAAGCAAAAACGTGTATCTGTAGTAACAATCCAAACTCATGTCAGTTATGAAACTGGAAGTTTGTAAAACAATTGAGAATCTTTTTTTTTTTTTTTTTTTTAACATTCCACACTCAGTCTTACTGGAAAATAATATTCTGTAACATTTAACCCAATATTCTCCTCCACAGCACTACAATAAACTAATGCTATATATAACATTTTACTTTTCAATCAGGTCGATTCCAGACCTAAATAAAATGTTAAAGCAAAGTAAATAGGCTCATAGATTTTACTTTATATCTAAATAGCATTAACATCTTAAGAGTAAAAAAAATGATAAGGCACTTAATCTTATTTTGTTCGAAACAACTCTTAATTATTATTTTTTTTTAAAAGCCACAATTGCATAACATGGCCGACAAAAAAAAGATGATATATACTGATAAAAATCATCTTCATGTTTATGGACTGTTCTTCTGATAACACAAAAAAATATAAATATATATATCAAATTTAAAAAAAAAGGCTCCCTTTATTAGTATCAGACATAAAAAAACAATCTGAGAACCAAGAACAGAGTGAGGAAGGATCGTGACTTCAGACTGCTGGTTTCTTTTTTCAAATGTAATCTGACCTGGTGGCTGTATAAGACAAACTAGACAGGAAGGAAGGAAACTGAAGAGCACTCCTGCATCTGATTTGCTGGAGAGAATGTCAATCATAAGTAGCAGGGCAGTCTGTGCTAGCAGGTTTGGTGTATTAAAATTAACTATTTATTTGCTGTTCTCTGCAGAAAGAAACTGCTAGATTCCGGACTTAATAGATCTATCTTATTGTATATTTATTAAGGATAACCTGCAATATCAGTAAGTTAAAAAAATAAATAAAACTGTAGTTTATTAAAGAGTTTGCATTACTTCCAAATAAATCCCCTATGTTCACTGCTGTAATATACAATAAATAAATACATAAATAGATAATAATTAAGTATGTAACCTTATTTGTTCCAAAAAAGTGCAACAAGACACAGTGATGTGTTGTCTGGCAGCCAAGGGATGCACACTTTTATAATTAATTTCTCAAAGAGTGTGACTATCTGTCCATAAGCAGTAATAGTTTTAAACCCAATTGTCTGTTATCTCTTAAAAATTGCATTTACAGATTAGATTTTAACCCCCTATTGGAAAGGGGTGTAAAAGTTTACATAAGACTGTTGTAGACATATTCATCAGCCATAGGGTTAAGGTATCAGACTTTAAAGGGACAGTACACTGTAAAATTGCATTTTTTAGGTGTATTTGTGTATATGAAGTTACTGGTTTTGTGCTTTTAAACCACAGCTTATTACAATGGGTTTAGTTTCAGGCAGTATCATATCTCATTATGTTATCCCTTTGTGTACAAACACTTTCTTCCTTATCTTATATTTGTCTGGAAAACTAAAGCGCAATACTTAGAGAGAACAATGGAAACTTATCATTTTATTACTTAATGGACACTGAACAATTTTTTTCTTTCATGATTCAGATAGAGTATGACATTTTAAGCAACTTTCTAATTTACTCCTATTATCCATTTTTTCTTCATTCTCTTGCTATCTTTATTTAAAAAGCAGGAATGTGATGCATAGGAGCCGGCCCATTTTAGGTTCAGCACTATGGATAGCTCTTGCTTATTGAAGGCTTAGATTTACCCACCAATAAGCAAGCATAACCCATGTTCTCAACCAAAAATGGGCCGGCTCCTATGCATCACATTCCTGCTTTTTAAATAAAGATAGCAAGTGAATGAAGAAAAATTGATAATAGGAGTAAATTAGAAAGCTGCTTAAAACTGCTGCTCTATCTGAATCATGAAAGACAAAATTTGGGTTTAGTGTCCCTTTAACTATCCTGCACCCCACTGGGAGTGTAATTTCTTCTGCTGGCTTACTTAGGCTATTCAATAGCCCAGACTCCAGTGTACAAACTTTCAGTATAGGTGGGGATACCACAGGCTAAATCAGCTGTTTCAAAGGTCAAACTAGGGATGAAGGATCTACTTTTTTTTAACAATTTAATACATTTGAGCAGGTAAAATGGGTCATTGGGAACAATTTTAAGGGGATAACATTTTTGGGTGAACTGTCCCTTTAACAAAGCAAATTTATCTGTAGCATAAACCACTTTTAAAGAGGCATTTAAATGGACATAAACTAGGAAAATACTGACATTTAAAGATCAATTAGAGAAATTTTTGCAATACACTTCAAACATGTTTTTGACAAAAGTTATCAGTGCTGGACGATACACAACCTGCTGATTATATGACTTTAGGCTACATGCTTTCTATACATGTTTTAAGTGGAACTGCTTACGTGTCATGTTACTAACAAACAGTGCTTGACGTACAACTGTATGGGCAGCAGGTTGCATGCTCACTTAAAATGACAAGAACCCCACATTTTTTTTCTTGATACAGATAGAGCACACAATTTTAGACAACTTTCCTAACTAACCTTCAACTATCAAATTTGTTTCATTCTCATGGTAGCCTTTGTTGAAGCAGCAGCAAACTACTCAAATCTAGCGGAACATGTCGGGTAAGCCAATGGCAAGAGGCATATATGTTCAGCTACCAATCAGCAGCTAGCTTCAAGTATTCCATTACTGCTCCTAAATCTACCTAGGTATTCTTTTCAACAAAGGATACCAAGAGAACAAAGCAGTTTAGATAATAGAAGTAAATTGGTAAGTCCTTTAAAACTGAATGCTCTGTCTTAATTATGAAATATTTTTTTGGGTTTTATGTCCCTTTAATATTTATGATCCCTTTTATTATTTTGGCAGTGATAACAAGCTTTCATGTAAGCATGAAGCCTGCAAAACTACCATGACAAAGGTGATGCTATGGATTGGGAGTTCTTAGGCTGAGGCTCTAAAACATCACTGGATGGGATCTCTACAGGAAGCAGTTTTTTCTGCAGCAACTAAGCATGATGGAGTGGGTGCATTTGAGGTAAGTGCAACCATTTTATGCACTCACATAACCCACAGGCTATTAGCATGTACACCAATGTTAAGGCACATAGCCGGCACATATATTTTACACCAGACATGTACCACCTTTCAATTAGACTATTTTTAGGGTGTGTAATAGTATAATGAGAAAAATGTATTTTTATAGAATATGTGATATTTCCTTTTTGTGCAATTTAAGCTTTGCGTATTCTGGTTTAGCAGGCCGGGATAGTGGCTGTCGGTCTATGCTGTGCACGTCTATAGAGGCACACATCGGTTTCTGTGCTTTAATTTGCACCATATTAGCTTTGTCCTGGTCAGTGAACCTCATATTAGCCTGTGTCAGCCTGGTTTGAGCATGTTGACCTGGTAAGTGCGCACCGTATTATTACGCATCAATCTGGTTAGTGTGCATCGCAATAGTGTGTGCGTCACCCTGGTTAGTTCAGGGTTGTGTTAGCACGTTGGCCTGGTTAGTACTCGCTGTGTTAGCACGTATTAGCCTGGTTAATGCATCCCCGGTAAACACATGACCGCTCTGCGGCCACAGTAATAGCGCAATTTAGTGTTTTTGGTGTGCCCTGTGATAGCGCACGTTAGCATTCTTTTCTGCAGACTGTGTTAGCGAGCATCAACCTGCTTTAGTGCACATCAGCCTTTTTTAGTGTATGGTTTGCGCACGTCAATGAATTTAGTATGCACATTATTAATGAACTTTGGCTGTGTCAACGATTGGTTTTCTCTCCTGTACTTTATGACTCCTGCATTAGCTGTCATCTTCACATGGAAGTGGCAAGTTTGCAATTTCTAAGAGCGGGGATATAATCCTGTTTTATACATCATTGGTATTATCACAGAGTGGGTCTTTATTCCATTTTATTCTATATGCTTGGACTTTTTATCTTAAAGTCCCTGTTTAATACTACAGTGTTATTATCTACTGTATCTACGGAAACCTTTTCTAATATGCACGCTATGACAATGGTGCAAAAATTGTTTCTTACCAATGAATGTCCCAATTAGATGGTCCAACATGCAGGCGAATGTTAATAGTCCCCAGATGAAAGCCAGGATCAGCTCTTCTTCATAAAACGAAAAACTCCACAAACTGTAATAAAAACAAGTAGGCGCTCCAGTGGCACAGTAATTCAAGAATACAATTTCCCTCCCAGGCACATCCACATTCATCCAAAGGAATAACTAGTTACAAGTGAAAAGTACTAACATATAGTGCTAATATCGCAGGCTGGGTGTCAATGAGCCCTATAGTTAGCTCCCTCCAGCATCCAACTCCAGTTGCAGGAAATCATCTGGCACTCAGTTCTGGTAACTGGTACTCAGGCCCAATAGTCACCTCTGGTGACAAAGAATCTAATTATACCCCCAGTAAGAAAAAAATCAAAAGACTTGTACAATGAATATCCCTTATGCATCCCATTGGTATTTATTTAAGGAAGTCCAAGGAAACAGTGCCATTTGCACTGTGAAATGCATCGCAGCAGTGTTTTCTTTTAATATTTTTTTATAAATACCCCTTGCATGCATAGGGGATTTTAATTCTACAAGTATTTTGAGTTTTTTTTCTACCTGGAGGCCAATGTTTTTATTCTTCATCACTGGAGCTGACTATTGGGCCTGACTACCAGTTACTGAAACTGAGTGCCGGAGGGGGGCTGACGATCTAGCCTGATTCCCTGCCACCGGAGTTGGATGCTGGAGGGAGCTAGCTGGGGGGCTCATTTACACTCAGCCTGTGATATTAGCACTATATGTTAGTGCTCTTCACTTTTGAGTAATTTTTCTTTGGGTGAATGTGGATGTGCCTGGGAGGGAAATTGTATTCTTGATATACTGTGTCATTGGAGTTCCTGCTTGTTTTTATTACAGTGTGTGAGAAATTGTTTCTTGTCTATCTCATAGAGTCCTGGTAGATTCTTCAGTAAATCAATCTCTATCCTGGTGGATAGATTTCCATTCTTTTTTTCTAGGGGTATCCTTTATTCAGACTCCAATCTCTGGGATTGGGGTTCACTGTGGGGGTCCAGGAGAGCACTGGGAGGAGTCTGGTTCCTCAGGAGGCAAGGTTACCAATATTTATCTTGGATTCTTTAGGTTCTTTAGAAATGGCCTCTTTGGAAATAAGAGATTTATCTGAATTCTCATGTAGACAATGATTCAGCTATAGTTTTTACAGGTATATGGCCATTCTTTAGCAATGAAGGAAGTCTCTAGTTCTCTTTGTTGTGAAAACAGAAACCTTTTCTACATTTTGTTTCCTCCATTTTCATTCTCTCCCACAGGAATGATCTTTAGATTATGGAACTATGAATTCTACCAGGGATAGTTCTTATGACTTCTGTTTTATAAGAGTCATAGCTTAGTTTGAATTGAGAATTCTTCAGTCATTCTGATTGCTTCAGTCTGGCCTGCAGGACCTGGTTTTGCAGTTCTGTTTCAGATATCAAACTTTTTCTATGATCTTTTCATCCTCCTGACCAACGTATCAAGGTCCCTTTTTATCATCAAGATCTTGAGTCTCTCATCTTAAATGCTTAGAGTTCAGTTTGAATACTTTTTTTTGATACAAAAAGGTTTCTTTGATGTTGTAGTGAATACCTTTTTTTCAGGCTAGAAAGCCTGTTTGAAGTAAATTTTTGATAGTATATCTTTTTTCTTCCTGTGCTAAATATGGTGTGTTTTTTGGCATTCTTTTTAGAATTCCAAAAATTATTATTTTTGGGTTTTTTTGGATAAATGTTTATCTGCTCGTCTCTTTCTGTTTTCTTTTTTTCTACAGGAAAATTCTAAGCGTTCTGTCATTTGGGCTTTGTTCAAAATTAGTCTGGATATATCCAGTGTTTTATCTGATCTCTCGTCTTTGGAACATTCTTTTTTTTTTTTTTAAGCTTTCAGCTTTTTACTTTAAAACCTAAGCATGCTTTGGACATTTAGGGCCAGATTACAAGTGGAGCGCTAAATATCGCTTTCAAGAAAGCAATATTAGAGCTCCGCTGCATAATATCAGCGCACGATAATGTGCACTGGTATTACAAGTTAACAGCAAAAAAAACGCGAGCTCGCGTTCGCATTGTTAGGAACGATTGCGCCCACGAAACACACTCTCCTGAACAAAAGCTTTGATTTAGCTTGCATGAAGGAGCATTCTGTATAAAAACCCAGTCAGGAAGACCCAATCTCCGGCTTATGTGCGCAAACCCGACAGGAGTCCACTAATTCTTCATATTAGCTAACCCAACATTAGTTATATTAAGATGTGTTTTGTATTTATTAAATATAAAATATCGAAAAATAGTAATAATTAATATAAATAATTATTGTATATGTACTAAAGTATTCTAAAAAAATCCCTATTATATATATGTATATTTTAAAGTAACTATAATTTTATTATTTAATTTAATTATTATTCAAAACATTTCAGTATTTAATATTTACATAATGTACCTTAAAATAACTAATTCCTCATGTGTGCTAACCCGACACCAGGTTAGACCTAAAGCACGCAACCTGAATTGCGTTAAGCATATTTTACATTCAAATTTTTAAATATATATTTTTATATTTATTTAAAACTGTTAATAGAAAGAGAAAAAAATATATATATACAACACATTAAATGTTTAGTGTTTATATGAGTGTAACTGTTTATTTTAACCCCTTCATGTCAGGGCCAAGTGTTTAACATCAATATACCTGATGGGTGTTAGGTTTGATTGCGCTCTAGAGAACGCATTTAGTTTTAAGTTGTAATTCGCACACAAATGAATGCGCCCTTGATGTTTCAATATTGCTCACGTTAACGTTAGAGCTCAACATTAACCTTTATTTAATCAAGTATATTCCTGATTATACTTGCATATGTAGAACTTCACATAACCAAGGGTAACACATTATATAGTTGAGGTAGAATTTTTCCTTTATATCACCACTTTGAGGCAACTGAAAGTGGTAATAATATGTTAGCACATTAGGCATGATAAGGCACCTTAATATATTTCAAGCATCAGCTTCAGCTATACTACATATTTTTAATTACATATGTTTTACTTGAAAAATAAGGGAAGAGAAAAAGAATATATTAAATTCAAGAAAAGATATAAGTAAATAGTAGTAATAAATACAAAAGATACTTTTGGGATAAATCTCAGATCTTTCTGACAAGCAGATCTTACATGACTAGAAAATTCTCTTGAGCTTGAGAACCACTACAGGTAGACTTTTTTATTTCTTTTGGTCATAGCGGGTTGCTTATTACACACAATGGTTGCGCTATTCATTCATTGAATATATACAGTATATATATATATATATATATATATATATGTACTGTATATATATATATATTTTTTCAATTTTTCCACATAGTGATATTTTATGTACGTTGTACCTGGAAATGCTTGCAATGATCTCCTTAACAACCAAGTAATAGGTGATAAGATCATTATGTATGTAAAGATGTTGATTGGTTGTATATTTAAAAAAAAGGCTCCATGTTTTTACCAGATTTTTGCCTGATGAAACAGCGATATACATATTGCATATATATCTGAAAGTTTTTATTTTGAAATCTTTTAATCAGAATTTTTTTTAAAGATATTCCAAAGTTGACATCGTAAACATATAGGGCTATATTACGAGTGGAGCGCTAAATTAGTGCTCCACTGAGTAATATCAGCTCACGCTAATAAGTGCTGGTATAACGAGTAAAGCTCAATGCGAATGCCAGCTCGCGTTTGCATTGCTAGGAAGCATTGCGCTCAGGAGAGGGCTCTTTCATAGGCTCCAATGGGAGCCTCGTTCTGATGCCGTTAGAGACGGCATCAGAACCTAAGCCTATTGAAGGGGGTAAGTAGCGCAGTTATGGGCAGTATATTTAAATATGTATATGACTATATAGATATATATTTATGTGTTAATATGTGCATATACACATATTAACACATAATTATATATGTATATAAGCATATACATATATATTTACTGGGAACTCATAGTTCTCATAGACCGCAATGTAAAGGCACTTTTCAATGCCGTTTTTTTTTCCTAACACTACACACCTGCCAACTTTAGACCCCAGAAACTGCCTAGTTCAGTTGTTTTTTATTAAAAAAAACTATAAGGCCCTCTATTTTGAGGGCATTTGGGCCACTTTTAGAAAATTAACTAGAGAACGGCAAATTTGCCCGTTTATGGGCGCACAATAATTTCGCTCTCCACTTGTAATCTAGCCAACAGAAGTACTAGAACAGTTTGTAGCTCAGCTCCACTGTCAGGTGCAGGCCAAAAAGGGTGCTATAATCCCTTTAGTCACAATAAATCCACAGAAGAAGGCAGCACCTTGCAGTATAAAAATATCTTTATTTCCACATGCTGGGACACCCGAAACGTCACTGTTTTATTCCAGCATGTGGAAATAAAGATATTTTTATACTGCAAGGTGCTGCCTTCTTCTGTGGATTTATTGTAATCTAGCCAACAATATGTCAATTCTCCCAAGTTAACTTCTCTTATCTGAAGGTTCGTAACAGTAACTATAGAAAAAACATAGGAAATCATGAAGACTAATGATTACTGTTTGTTACATGCCATTTCTATGTTTCTAGAATAATTAAACTATTTATTTCTGTTATTTCCTACAAGTATCAGACACAGAATTAGCAAGTAATCAATTGACTGTAAAAAAAAGGGGGGGTTATGAGAATGAAAATAAATATAGATAGATAGATTATTATTATTATACTTTATTTATTAAGCGCCAACATATTCCGCAGAGCTGTACATGGATACAATTCATTTAAATAAAACAATACAAGACTTGTAGGATACAGGACAAAATTTACAAACACATACAGGAGGGATTGAGGGCCCTATTCCCGTGGGAACTTACAATCTAGAAGGGTAGGAGGTTGAGAAACAGGAGGTGAGGACTGCAAGATTTAGAAAGATGTTAATACAGAGTTAGATGAGGAAAATGTTAGGTAAGTGAAATCAATTTATTATTGAGTTGGGTGGTAGGCTTCCCTGAGCAGAAAAGTCTTTAGGGAACATTTAAAGGAAGAAAGATTAGGGCAAAGCCTGACAGCACGAGGGAGAGTGTTCCAGAGGGTAGGTGCTGCACGACAGAAGTCCTGCAGTCTAGCATGAGAGGAGGTGATAGTTGCGGATGCAAGGAGCAGGTCATTGCTGGATCTTAGTGGACGGGTTGGAGTATACTTGTGTATTAGAGATGATAGGTAGAGGGGAGCGGCGTTGGTGAGAGTTTTGTATGTAAGGGTGAGAATTTTGAATTTGATTCTGCTGTGAGAGGTGCAGCAGATACAGATCGACGGGAAAGGTGGATCAGCCTGGCAGAGGCATTTAGGATGGAGTGAAGGGGGGAGAGGCGGGAAAGAGGAAGGCCAGCGAGTAGGTTATTGCAGTAGTCAAGTCGGGAGATAACAAGGGAGTGGATTATTTGCTTTGTAGTGTCAGCGCTCAGAAAAAGGCGAATTTTGGAAATATTGCGTAGATGATTGCGGCAGGATGTAGAAAGCGATTGGATATGGGGGACGAAGGATAGGTTTGAGTCAAGTGTGACTCCGAGGCAGCGGACTTGGGGCGATGGGGAAATGGTGATTCCGTCAACAGGGATAGAGAAGTCAGAAGTCGGCGTAGAGCTTGAGGGGGGGATAAGAAGGAGCTCAGTCTTGGACATGTTAATCTTTTGGTGGTGAGAGGCCATCCAGGAAGAAATACCAGATAAGCAGTTGCTGACATGAGGGAGGACAGAGGGAGAGAGAGCAGGGGTGGAGAGGTAGATCTGGGTGTCATCAGCATAGAGGTGATATTTGAAGCCATAACTGTTGATAAGTTTACCCAGCGAAGAAGTATAGATGGAGAAGAGTAGAGGACCTAGAACAGATCCTTGAGGTACTCCAACAGACAGAGGCATAGGAGAGGAGGAGTCGCCGGCAAATGACACAGAAAAAGACCTGTGAGAAAGATAGGAGTGAATCCAGGAAAGAGCAGTGTCACAGAAGCCAAAAGAGCTAAGGGTCTGTAGGAGGAGGGGGTGGTCAACTGTGTCGAAGGCAGCTGAGAGGTCAAGTAAGATGAGTATAGAGTAGTGGCCAATATTTTTAGCAGAGAGAAGATCGTTTGTGACCTTGGTAAGGGCAGTCTCAGTTGAGTGTTTTGGGCGGAATCTGGATTGCAGTGGGTCAAGCAAGGAGTTGGCGGACAGGAAGTGGGTTAGGCGATTGTAAACTAGTTTTTCAAGGAGTTTTGATGTTAGTGGAAGCAGTGATATGGGGCAGTAGCTTTCAGGAGAATTGGGGTCGAGGGAGGGTTTTTTGAGTATGGGAGTGACTTTTGTGTGTTTGAAAGAAGATGGGAATGAGCCGGTAGAGAGAGATAGGTTGAAGATGTGGGTAAGAGCAGGAATGAGGGTGGAAGATAGGGAGGGTATTAGAAGATAGTAAGGAAGAAACTTCATTCTCAGTGGCTGGATGGAAGATACAGAGGGTGGCAGAGGGAGTAATTGGGCCTGTTGTTGGAATATTGTAGGTTGGTGTTGGGATGTTGCTTCGGATAGTACGTGTTTTGTTTAAAAAGTAGTCTGCCAGGTCTTGAGAACTAGATAGATAGATAGATATATAGATAGATGGAAGAGAGAAGAAGAAAAAAAGCAAAAAGGAAAAAGATACAAGTGATTAGATGCTGCCCCATCAGACTGACTAATGGCAGTGAGGGTCCACGAAAACATTCATAACCTATGGGAAATACTTCACCTGTCTACCAGAAGGAGGCAAAGACACCCCAAACAAAACATTAAAATATCCCTCCCCCCAAGGCAGAACATACAGTGATCTGAGATGTCATCGCAGAAAATGCAGCATGTCTGCAGAAAGAACAGGACACATGTTTAACTATGTAGCACTGCTCCACATTAGACTGTTCTCTGCAAACATAGCTGTGCTCTGGGTGCACTGTGTAAGTGTTTTCATTAACACAGTGCATCCATCGCAAAGTGCTGTTTGAAGTGAACAGTCAAATATTCAGTAGTGCTGCAAAGCAGAAGCGGATTGATTGTTGGTTGGCTCTCAGAGATTTTTTTCAAACCCACACCCCTAGCCTTTCCCAGCCTGCAAAGCTGTTTTTTCTGAATGTAAGATGTTCGTATGAGCATTGCATCTTTTTTTATTTTTATTACTACATTTCTATGTTGGACCAAGAGAAAAGGAATCAAATTTATTCAAGAGACATTTTAAAATTTCTTTTTTTATTTGCAGCTAATTTACAATGCAATTCTCGACTACTGCGCTATATTATAAAACATTAAAAATGGCTTTATTCTTCAGTTAACAAACACATGGCTATTGAACTGGTGCCTTAGTGTAACTGCCTAGTTTAAAATTGAATTTTATTTAAAAATGACCTGCAGAAAAATTTTCATTAAAAGATCTGATTGCAGAAAGTGGCGAAAACTTCTGCCTCTGGGATCCCTCCCACTTCCCCTACCCTCTCAGTAGTTCTTTGCCTCATGTGATGGAGGTTGGCAGAGAGAGATGCTCTGCTGAAGTTTCTAATTTTATGGTCCTCAATGGAATTTTTTTCCTGCGAGAGAGGACAGGGGATCTGTTAGTAGCCATGTAATTCTCTTAGTAGAGTTTTGGTGAACGTTAGCTTCTGGATGTAGCAGGGAAGTTCCCATGCCTCTTTCCAGTATACTTACACTATCCTCCCTTTCAGGCAAACAGTGTTAGTTACACTGATTTTCCCTGTGTCACAGGTCTATGTCAGGATGAAGATTGCTGCTGTCAGACCTGGGACTACTAGGAATGCTGCAAGGACAGCAGATGGGACCCAGACTTGAGGAAGACTTCTAACTGGGTAAGTCCTTGGTTTCTACCTTATCCCCTTATATTGCTTGTTATCTAGAAAGGGGGGCTGTGGAGCCTCAGATACACAAGTGGGGGGGCCTTTAGTTCATAAAGGACTTTATTGCTAAGATCCTCCAGTGGAAGTGGGAGTGTGATTGTGTGTGCTAACACGTTTGGATAAGGCCCTGGATTTTCCAGTGGAGGTGGAAGGTTCAGCCGGTATGATTGACACTTCAGAAGTGATATAACCCTTTTTACTGAGGGTCTGGTGCTCACTATTTGCTCCTTTCCTTTTTTTGTACAACCATATCGGCTCTAGTGGAATCCTTTTGGCAGCTGGGGTTAAAATGCTGTTGCACAGGTCAGTTGTCACTAATGGGGTGAGGATTCAGTGTTCATACTCTTCAGGTTCTGTAAAATATGCCTGTTGTTATATAGGGGTTCATTTCTCTGTATGACAAGGGAGTACAGAGGTTTATTCTTGACCTTGAATATTTGCTAACTGTTAGGTTAGCTTGTATAGTCACTTATCTTTATATGAGGCAGCAAGAGCCACAGCTCCCGCGGGAGTTTTAAACTTTGTCTGATGGTGGTTTTGCAGTGGTTGGGATTAACTTTTTCCCGCTCCAAGACCAGTTTTCGGGCACACTCCCCCCATTTGCGTGTATTAGGTATTGGCCTTCTCTGCACACTATGCAGGACCGGGGTATGCAGTGGATCACTGCAAAGGGGATTGTTGCTCCAAGGCAGCTTTCTTAGAAGGTGGTGCATATGGTGCCTTCCTACTATACCGCACATAAGTTTGGTGGGCTTGTTTATTCCTAGGAGTGATGTAAGGTCTAACTTTTTTTACAGAGATTTAAAGATTAGACCAGTATATCCAATGGGGTTTCTAAGCATTCCCAATGTCTAGCCATGTTTTAGTCTATGTTGATAGGCAAACGTATGTGTGTTTTAGACCCCTGTTTGCATGTACTTATTTGTGTTTTTCAAACGTACATAATTTATACAGCCCTTTACACTTTATTTCAGTGTTACAAGGTCACTCACTGCGCAGACTTACATATGCATCTTATACAACTGAAGTACCCTGCCTGGGGATTAATTATCTCTTCCAGGGTTTAACCCCTCTTATTTTATCCCAGTGTTTAAATGTAATTTTCCTTAAATGGAAATACCTTGTAACCTATCAATTATGTAACATTAATTTATGCTTACTCCATATTTTTTTTTAAATAACCACTACTGGTTTATTAAGCATTAACAAGGTTTAAATACCCATTTGGTCTTATATAGACAATAAACACAACTGGTGGTTTATTACCTTTAACAGTGTTTTCAACTCACTTATTTCTTATATAGATTATATAGATATCTGGAGGTTTTTATCATCAGTGTTTGTCTGTATGCATTTCTTACATAGAGATGTCTTGAAGATGGACCTGCTCCACGCTGGATGGATGAAGATAGAAGATGCCATCTGGATGAAGACTTCTGCCCGTCTGGAGGACCACTGCTCCCGGCTTCGATGAAGACTTCTCCCGGCTTCGTTGAGGACTTCTTCCCGCTTCGCTGAGGACTTCTCCTGGCTTCTTTAAGGATGGATGTCGGCTCTTCAAAACTGTAAGTGGATCTTCAGGGGTTAGTGTTAGGTTTTTTTAAGCGTTTATTGGGTGGGGTTTTTTTTAGGTTAGGGCTTTGGACTGCAATAGAGCTAAATGCCCTATTAAGAGCAATGCCCATACAAATGCCCTTTTCAGGGCAATGGAGAGCTTAGTTTTTTTTTTATTTAGGATTTTATTTGGGGGGTTGGTTGTGTGGGTGGTGGGTTTTACTGTTGGGGGGTTGTTTGTATTTTTATTACAGGTAAAAGAGCTGATTTATTTGGCGCAATGCCCCGCAAAAGGCCATTTTAAGGGCTATTGGTAGTTCAGTTTAGGCCAGGGTTTTTTTTATTTTGGGGGGGCTTTTTTATTTTGATAGGGCTATTAGATTAGGTGTAATTAGTTTAAATATCTTGTAATTTGTTTTTTATTTTGTGTCATTTAGTGGGGTTTTTTTTGTAATTTTGGTATTTGTATTTCATTTAGGTAATTGTATTTAATTTAGGTTATTTATTTAATTGTAGTGTAAGGTTAGGTGTTAGTGTAAGACAGGTTAGGTTTTATTTTACAGGTAAATTTGTATTTATTTTAGCTAGGTAGTTATTAAATAGTTAATAACTATGTAGTAACTATTCTACCTAGTTAAAATAAATACAAACTTGCCTGTAAAATAAAAATAAACCATAAGCTAGCTACAATGTAACTATTAGTTATATTGTAGCTAGCTTAGGGTTTATTTTACAGGTAAGTTTTTAGTTTTAAATAGGAATTATTTAGTTATTGGGTTTTATTTAGATTTATTTTAATTATATTTAAGTTAGTGGGTGTTAGGGTTAGGGTTAGACTTAGGTTTAGGGGTTAATAACTTTAGTATAGTGGCGGCGACGTTAGGGGTGGCAGATTAGGGGTTAATAAATGTAGATAGGTGGCGGCGATGTTAGGGGGCGGCAGATTAGGGGTTAATAATCTTTAACTAGTGTTTGTGATACAGGAGTGCGGCGGTTTAGGGGTTAATATGTTTATTCTAGTGGCGGCAATGTCCGGAGCGGCAGATTAGGGGTTAATAATTTTATTTTAGTGTTTGTGATGCGGGAGGGCCTCGGTTTAGGGGTTAATAGGTAGTGTATGGGTGTTAGTGTACTTTTTAGCACTTTAGTTATGAGTTTTATGCTACCGCTTTGTAGTGTAAAACTCATAACTACTGACTTTAGAATGCGTTACGAATCTTGCGGGATAGGCTGTACCATTCACTTTTTGGCCAAAAAAAAAATCTTGTAATACCGACGCAATGGAAGTCCCACTGAAAAAGACTTTACCCATTTGGTCTTATATAGACAATAAACACAACTGGTGGTTTATTACATTTAACAGTGTTTTCAGCTCACTTATTTCTTATATAGAATATATAGATATCTGGAGGTTTTTATCATCAGTGTTTGTCTGTATGCATTTCTTACATATAGATGTCTTGAAGATGGACCTGCTCCACGCCGGATGGATGAAGATAGAAGATGCCGTCTGGATGAAGACTTCTGCCCGTTTGGAGGACCACTTCTCCCGGCTTCGATGAAGACTTCTCCCGGCTTCGTTGAGGACTTCTTGCCGCTTCGCTGAGGACGTCTCCCGGCTTCGTTGAGGATGGATGTCGGCTCTTCAAAACTGAAAGTGGATCTTCAGGGGTTAGTGTTAGGTTTTTTAAGGGTTTATTGGGTGGGTTTTTTTTTTAGGTTAGGGCTTTGGGCTGCAATAGAGCTAAATGCCCTTTTAAGGGCAATGCCCATACAAATGCCCTTTTCAGGGCAATGGGGAGCTTAGGTTTTCTCTTGTAAGGTGTATCCAGTCCACGGATCATCCATTACTTGTGGGATATTCACATTCCCAACAGGAAGTTGCAAGAGGACACCCACAGCAGAGCTGTCTATATAGCTCCTCCCCTAACTGCCATACCCAGTCATTCTCTTGCAACTCTCAACAAACATGGAGGTAGTAAGAGAGAAGTGGTGAAATGTAGCTGTTATTTTGCTTCAATCAAAAGTTTATTATTTTAAAATGGTACCGGAGTTGTACTATTTTGTTCCAGGCAGAAAAATAGAAGAATCTGCCTGTGATTTCTATGATCTTAGCAGGTTGTATCTAAGATCCATTGCTGTTCTCACACATGACTGAAGAGAGAGATAACTTCAGCGGGGGAATGGCGTGCAGGTTATCCTGCTATGAGGTATGTGCAGTTAAGATTTTTCTAGAAGATGTGAATGCTAGAAAATGCTGCTGATGACAAATTTATGTAAGGTAAGCCTGAATACAGTGATTTAATAGCGACTGGTATCATGCTTACTTTCTGAGGTAATACTCTTTTATATTTACAATATAAAACGTTTGCTGGCATGTTTAAATGTTTTTATATATACTTTGGTGATAAAACTTTATTGGGGCCTAGTTTTTTCCACATGGCTGGCTTAAATTTGCTTAGAAACAGTTTCCTGAGGCTTTCCACTGTGTTACTATGAGTGGGAGGGGCCTAATTTAGCGCTTTTTTGCGCAGTAACTTTTACAGACTGAGACATCCAGCTTCCTCCAGGAGTCCCCTGAATGCTATAGGACATCTCTAAAGGGCTCTTAGGCTTTCCAAAATCGTTTGTTGGGGAAGGTAGGCCCACAGCAAGGCTGTGGCAGTTTGGTGTGACTGTTAAAAAACGTCTATATCGGTTTTTTGAACTAAGGGGTTAATCATCCATTTGCAAGTGGGTGCAATGCTCTGTTAGCTTATTATACACACTGTAAAAATGTTGTTTGATTTACTGCCTTTTTTCACTGTTTTTCAAATTCTGACAAAATTTGTTTCTTTTAAAGGCACAGTACCGTTTCTTATATTTGCTTGTTAACTTGATTTAAAGTGTTTTCCAAGCTTGCTAGTCCAATTGCTAGTCTGTACAAACATGTCTGACATAGAGGAAACTCCTTGTTCATTATGTTTAAAAGCCATTGTGGAACCCCCTCTTAGAATGTGTACCAAATGTACTGATTTCACTTTAAGCAATAAAGATCATATTCTGTCTTTAAAAAATGTATCACCAGAGGAATCTGACGAGGGGGAAGTTATGCCGACTAACTCTCCCCACGTGTCAGATCCTTTGACTCCCGCTCAAGGGACTCACGCTCAAATGGCGCCAAGTAAATCTAGGGCGCCCATAGCGTTTACTTTACAAGACATGGCGGCAGTCATGGATAATACACTGTCAGCGGTATTAGCCAGACTACCTGAATTTAGAGGAAAGCGAGATAGCTCTGGAGTTAGACGAAATACAGAGCATACTGACGCTTTAAGAGCTATGTCTGATACTGCCTCACAATATGCAGAAGCTGAAGAAGGAGAGCTTCTTTCTGTGGGTGATGTTTCTGACTCAGGAAAGATGATGCAACCTCATTCTGATATCTCTACATTTAAATTTAAGCTTGAACACCTCCGCGTGTTACTCAGGGAGGTTTTAGCTGCTCTGAATGACTGTGATACAATTGCAGTGCCAGAGAAATTGTGTAGACTGGATAAATACTATGCAGTGCCGGTGTGCACTGATGTTTTTCCAATACCTAAAAGGTTTACAGAAATTATTACTAAGGAATGGGATAGACCAGGTGTGCCGTTCTCTCCCCCTCCTATTTTTAGAAAAATGTTTCCAATAGACGCCACCACCCGGGACTTATGGCAGACAGTTCCTAAGGTGGAGGGAGCAGTTTCTACTCTAGCAAAGCGTACTACTATCCCTGTCGAGGACAGTTGTGCTTTCTTAGATCCAATGGATAAAACGTTAGAGGGTTACTTTAAGAAAATGTTTATTCAACAAGGTTTTATCCTACAGCCCCTTGCATGCATTGCTCCTGTCACTGCTGCTACGGCGTTCTGGTTTGAGTCTCTGGAAGAGGCTTTACAGGTAGCGACTCCATTGGATGACATACTTGACAAGCTTAGAGCACTTAAGCTAGCCAATTCTTTTGTTTCTGATGCCATTGTTCATTTGACTAAACTAACGGCTAAGAATTCTGGTTTTGCTATCCAGGCGCGCAGATCGCTATGGCTTAAATCATGGTCAGCTGACGTTACTTCAAAGTCTAAGCTGCTTAACATTCCCTTCAAGGGGCAGACCCTATTCGGACCTGGTTTGAAGGAGATTATTGCTGATATCACTGGAGGAAAAGGTCATGCCCTTACTCAGGATAGGTCCAAGTCAAGGGCCAAACAGTCTAATTTTCGTGCCTTTCGAAACTTCAAGGCAAGTGCGGCATCAACTTCCTCTAATGCAAAACAAGAGGGAACTTTTGCTCAGTCCAAGACGGCATGAAGGAATGGCCCCCTATCCGGTAACGGATTTAGTAGGGGGCAGACTTTCGCTCTTCGCCCAGGCGTGGGCAAGAGATGTCCAGGATCCCTGGGCGTTGGAAATTATATCCCAGGGATATCTTCTGGACTTCAAGGCTTCCCCCCCAAAAGGGAGATTTCACCTTTCACAATTATCTGCAAACCAGATAAAGAGAGACGCATTCTTACATTGTGTACAAGACCTCCTAGTTATGGGAGTGATCCATCCAGTTCCAAAGGAGGAACAGGGACAGGGATTTTACTCAAATCTGTTTGTAGTTCCCAAAAAAGAGGGAACCTTCAGACCAATTTTGGATCTAAAGATCTTAAACAAATTCCTCAGAGTTCCATCATTCAAGATGGAGACTATTCGTACCATCCTATCTATGATCCAGGAGGGTTAATACATGACTACAGTGGATTTAAAGGATGCTTATCTTCACATTCCGATACACAAAGATCATCATCGGTTTCTCAGGTTTGCCTTCCTAGACAGGCATTACCAGTTTGTAGCTCTTCCCTTTGGGTTAGCTACAGCCCCAAGAATTTTTACGAAGGTTCTGGGGTCGCTTCTGGCGGTCCTAAGGCCGCGGGGCATAGCAGTGGCCCCTTATTTAGACGACATCATGATTCAGGCATCAAACTTCAAAATTGCCAAGTCTCATACGGACATAGTGTTGGCATGATTGTCAGCTAGTTCCTTAAAGGGACAGATTTCTGCGCTATCTATTCTTTTGCACAAGCGTCTGGTGGATGTCCCAGACGTTCAGGCATTTTGTCAGGCTTTAGTTAGAATCAAGCCTGTGTTTAAACCTGTTGCTCCACCTTGGAGCTTAAATTTGGTTCTTTAAGTTCTTCAGGGGGTTCCGTTTGAACCTCTTCATTCCATAGATATCAAACTTTTATCTTGGAAAGTTCTTTTTTTGGTAGCTATTTCCTCGGCTCGTAGAGTTTCCGAGTTATCTGCCATACAATGTGATTCTCCTTATCTGATCTTGCATGCAGATAAGGTAGTTCTGCGTACCAAACCTGGGTTTTTTCCTAAGGTGGTATCTAATAAGAATATCAATCAAGAGATTGTTGTTCCGTCTTTGTGTCCTAATCCTTCTTCAAAGAAGGAACGTCTATTACACAATCTGGACGTGGTTTGTGCTTTAAAGTTTTACTTACAAGCTACTAAAGATTTTCGTCAAACATCTGCTTTGTTTGTTGTCTTCTCTGGACAGAGGAGAGGTCAAAAGGCTTCGGCAACCTTTCTTTCTTTTTGACTAAGAAGCATAATCCGCTTAGCCTATGAGACTGCTGGCCAGCAGCCTCCAAAAAGGATTACAGCTCATTCTACTAGAGCTGTGGCTTCCACATGGGCCTTTAAAAATGAGGCTTCTGTTGAACAGATTTGCAAGGCGGCGACTTGGTCTTCGCTTCATACTTTTTCAAAATTCTACAAATTTGATACTTTTGCTTCTTCGGAGGCTATTTTTGGGAGAAAGGTTTTACAGGCAGTGGTACCTTCCGTTTAAGTACCTGCCTTGTCCCTCCCTTCATCCGTGTACTTTAGCTTTGGTATTAGTATCCCACAAGTAATGGATGATCCGTGGACTGGATACACCTTACAAGAGAAAACATAATTTATGCTTACCTGATAAATTTATTTCTTTTGTGGTGTATCCAGTCCACGGCCCGCCCTGTCATTTTAAGGCAGGTATTTTTTAATTTTAAACTACAGTCACCACTGCACCCTATGGTTTCTCCTTTCTCTGTTTGTTTTCGTTCGAATGACTGGATATGGCAGTTAGGGGAGGAGCTATATAGACAGCTCTGCTGTGGGTGTCCTCTTGCAACTTCCTGTTGGGAATGAGAATATCCCACAAGTAATGGATGATCCGTGGACTGGATATACCACAAGAGAAATAAATTTATCAGGTAAGCATAAATTATGTTTTTTTTAGTTAGGATTTTATTTGGGGGGTTGATTGTGTGGGTGGTGGATTTTACTGTTGGGGGTTGTTTGTATTTTTATTACAGGTAAAAGAGCTGATTTCTTTGGGGCAATGCCCCGCAAAAGGCCCTTTTAAGGGCTATTAGTAGTTTAGTTTAGGCCAGGGTTTTTTTTATTTTGGGGGGGCTTTTTTATTTTGATATGGCTATTAGATTAGGTGTAATTAGTTTAAATATCTTGTAATTTGTTTTTTTATTTTGTGTAATTTAGTGTTTGTTTTTTTGTAATTTAGGTATTTGTATTTAATTTAAGTAATTGTATTTAATTTAGGTTATTTAATTGTATTGTAAGGTTAGGTGTTAGTGTAAGACAGGTTAGGTTTTATTTTACAGGTAAATTTGTATTTATTTTAGCTAGGTAGTTATTAAATAGTTAATAACTATTTAGTAACTATTCTACCTAGTTAAAATAAATACACACTTGCCTGTAAAATAAAAATAAACCCTAAGCTAGCTACAATGTAACTATTAGTTATATTGTAGCTAGCTTAGAGTTTATTTTACAGGTAAGTATTTAGTTTTAAATAGGAATTATTTCGTTATTAATAGTAGGTTTCATTTAGATTTATTTTAATTATATTTAAGTTAGTGGATGTTAGGGTTAGAGTTAGACTTAGGTTTAGGGGTTAATAACTTTAGTATAGTGGCGGCGACGTTGGGGGTGGCAGATTAGGGGTTAATAAATGTAGATAGGTGGGGCCGATGTTAGGGGCAGCAGATTAGGGGTTAATAATCTTTAACTAGTGTTTGTGATGCAGGAGTGCGGCGGTTTAGGGGTTAATATGTTTATTCTAGTGGCGGCGATGTCCGGAGCGGCAGATTAGGGGTTAATAATTTTATTTTAGTGTTTGCAATGCAGGAGGGCCTCGGTTTAGGGGTTAATAGGTAGTTTATGGGTGTTAGTGTACTTTTTAGCACTTTAGTTATGAGTTTTATGCTACTGCTTTGTAGTGTAAAACTCATAACTACTGACTTTAGAATGCGTTACAAATCTTGCGGGATAGGCTGTACCGCTCACTTTTTGGCCTAAAAAAAAAAGCTTGTAATACCGACGCAATGAAAGTCCCATTGAAAAAGACTTTACGAAAATTGCGTAAGTTAATTTGCGGTAGGCAAAAAAAGTGTGCGGGATAGCTGTACGTACAAGACTCGTAATAGCAGCGGTAGTGAAAAAGCAGCGTTATGAGCCTTAACGCTGCTTTTTTACTCATAAGGCAAAACTCGTAATCTAGCCAAAAGTTAGTAGCAAATAACTTCAAAAGTGCCTTTACATTTCAGTCTATGGGAACTGTGTGTTCCCAGTAAATATATATGTATATGCTTATATAAATATATATTTATGTGTTAATATGTGTATACACATATTCACACATAAATATATATGTATATAAGCATATACAAATATATTTATATTTGCTGCACTAGAAACCTCCTTTCATTGCGCAGAACGAGGCTCCCATTGCAGCCTATGGAAACATGTGAGTGCAATGCTTCCCAGCAATACAAACGAGAGCTCGCGTTCGCATTGCTGACAACTTGTAATACCAGTGCACATTAGCTTGCACTAGTATTAAACAAATGAGAGCAAATATCGCTTTCATGAAAGTAATATTTAGCGCTCCACTTGTAATCTAGCCCTTAGTAAGCAAAATCTACTATTCTAAATCATTTGAGGCATCTCCATGGATTACAAATGACAAAGCAGCAGCTATAGATGCTAAATGCTAAAGAGCAACTTGAAGAGAAATAGAAGTGAGGGTTTAAAAAATATTGAATGCAATGCCTGTCTGGCCTCACTCACCTTTTTGCATAGATAACAACATACAAGAAAGCTGTAATAGCTGGAATGTTTCCTGACCCTTGACTGCACAAGCTGCACAACTTAGAGGGAGCAGTGGCTGCAGGCCCCCTCAAAGTATCTGCCTGGTAGAAGTGGCGAAAAACTGTGACCCCTGTAGTTACTCTCTTTAGCTGTTTAGCTGTATTGGTGTAATATGATGAATCATTCACAGTTAGATGTACAATGCAGTGATGTTACAGGGACTTAGAAATGTTTAGAAATGAATGTGCTTATAAGTACAGTCCCTTCTTGTTATACCATATTTGTTCAACTGATGTAAAACAGGCTGGATGTGGCGCATCTTAAAACCAGCATTTTTTAAATAAATTATATTTTTATTATTGATAGTTAAAACAAGCTAATGACTTTTAAAGAGAAAATTTAAAATGTTATTCTAGAAGTTATTTAATTTCTTTTTTAGTAATGTGATCTTTTATAAAATAGTGACAATAACATACAGAATGTCAGAAACTCATTTTGTTTATGTTTATTTTTTTATTTACAATTTAGATGGAGAGAGAGAGAAAAATCACTGTGTTTGTAGGTCTTGGAAACAGTACGGAGAGTGGCGCCTTAGATGTGCAGTGATGATACTTTGACAGCTAAGTAGTTTTCCTTTTTCATCTTCTTTCAACTTACTGTTTGCTAGGAATAGCAGAGTCACGTGAATGTGACCTGGCCTTGGGATCCCCAAAAGTATGGGACCACTGCTTAGGGCATGGGGTTGCAGTGTTGGGGGTCTGATCAGAAGTAGGATGTGTGAATGGGATTACAGGGTCAGGTTTCTGATCTGACCCTTGATGTTGATATGGGGTTGTAGGGTCAGGGATCTAACCTTAGGTTTGATTTGGGTGTGGGTTTTTGGGTGTTGTGCTCATCTTCTTTATATTTTAAAGGTTAGGGGACATTGAGGTTGAATAGTTGAGCCAGCTCAGTTTAATGGTGCTTGGACAGGCTAGGGAGGTGGGGTTGGGTAGGATATTCCAGTGGTTGGTTTTAATTCTGAAGAATCATTATTAAATGAAAAAGTCCTGGTTATGAGCTGTTAGGGGGTATGTGTGGTGGGTATAGCATCACACATATCCCTAGAGATATGTTCTGTTGGGAAGATAGGTCACTATAATGATAATTTTTGGTGAGGGTTAGGTTGTGATTTTACAGTTAGGGTTAATAGTTTTGGTCAGATGGATCACAGATATTGATATTTGCATCTGGTACAAATGGCAATAAAGGTTAATTGCATAGATAGCCAGGTAATTAAAATTGTGAGTCTCAATTGTGATGAAGGACACTAGCAGTTGTAAACCTGGGTTGTGATAAGGGACACTAGCAGGTGTAGCTTTGAGTTGTGATAAGGGACACTTGCATTTTGAGTGGCAGGGTAAGAATTAGGGTTAGTTGTGTTGGGGATTAATGATAATTGTAGTTGGGGCAAATTACAGTTAGGGATATCAGGCAGCTACACTGGTACTTGTATGACATAAGTATCAGTCAAGGCTGGATTGACCTACCAGGAGATTTCCCAGTGGGCTGCAGCAGCTGGAGCTGGAAAGCTACAATTTAAAGGGGTTATTAATGGATGCAATTGGGCTTTAGAGTGCATATAACAACAATCTGGGATTTTTTTAATACAAATTAATATAATGGTCTGCTTTCTATTCCCAGTCCGGCCTTGGTATCAGTGTTATTGTGGGTGGGGTTAAGAAGCTCCTTACCTGGTGAATCATTGTGACCTTTCAAAAGGAGCCATTCGTTGTTATTGAAGCAACTAAATAATAACCTTAACATTGTGGTACAGCCAATATATATATATATTTTTAATGTAAAATAAAGTTTTTATATTGAAATAAATGTTTTAACAGTGAATTAAAAAAGATATGGTATATGACAAGGTGTTGGACTGGGAAGGGCTCAAAGGTGTAAGTGTATGTGTGTATTTGTATGTGTTTAGATATATGTGTGTATATTACAAGTTCAAAGCAAAAAGTTAGAGAGCGTTTGAAAGTCTGATGCGCGCTAACTTCAGGTAGTTATGAATATTTTACATTCTAATGTTCTCCACATAGAAGAAAGTTATTTTTATTTTTAAGTATTTATTTCTATATACTGTATATCTGATTTTTATTGTAAAATATATATCTAAAACTATATCTCTATATGAAAATATATAGGTTTTATATATATATATATATATATATATATATATATATATATACACAGAAGGGGACTGCACTCTCAGACTGGACTGGGTACACATCCGATGACCCTGCAACATGCAGGTAAACATGTATGACACAAATGTGGTGAGATCTCGTTAAATATTGAAAAAAGTCTCAGAGGTGGACTATTGAATAATATGTAAAAATGATTTGGGATTTTTACATATTATTCAATTGTCCACCTTTGAGACTTTTTTCAATATTTAACGAGATCTCACCACATTTGTGTCATACATGTTTGCCAAACATTTTAACAGAACTTAATAGACATTATCATATTTTAGATTTTCTTTGTCAGTTTTTTACTTATGCATATTTCTTTTGTTATTTATCGTGCTGTTTTTATGTTTTGATAAAACTTTTTACCCATTAGTATGTTATTCATGGATCCATTAATTTTTACTTTTAATATATCACACTGTATTATTGTATGTATTAAACCTTTTTTCTTCTCCACCTCAGCCTTAGGCGCTCTCCTCAATCTTAAACGTCTTTGTATTTTACTAGGTCTACTAGGAGACCCATTGAAGAGAGCAGTAGGTGTACCCTTTTGGCGCTAGGTCTACCTCCACTTAGATACTGGGAACAAGTGAAAGGTGCACAGGTTTATGTAATCACCCCAGCCATATACAAAACACGTAAGGGGACTGCACTCTCAGACTGTACTGGGTACACATCCCATGACCCTGCAACATGCTCAGCCCTGGGTGCTCACTGACACTCACAGGAAGCTGTGCTGAGATGAAACTAAATGCTCATTCGTGACGTAATTTCCGGATTTATTAAGACAACGCATAGCACCTAGCCGTCAGCGGTAAACTTAGCAGTGTTTTACACACATTTCATCTAGCAATTTTTTAGTAGCGTTTATTGTCAGCCACGTGCTTTTATTTCAGTTTTAAATATATGTTCTAAATTATGTTTTAATATTTAGTTTCATCTTTGTTTTATTAAAGTTATTTTTATCGTCACTAGTCAGCTCTAGATTAAACAGGAATATCCCCTCACTTCACTCTCTGTTCAAGTATACAGAGCAGTACTAGAAGGGGCGTCCTACATTCTTTTCCGGAGCGTATCATCCAAACAAGAAAATCAGTCTGTAAATCCAGAATTCCTGTAGCTCAGACGGAAAGAGAAACCTTCTCGCTGGGAGAGAAACACCACATCGCTGAACACTTATCCCTGTGGTCTATACAGGTGAGCGGATATTTTCTCTGTTATTCTTTCAACACATACAATCGTATTGATGGGGTATATTTGTATCTTTACATGCACATGAGGAAATCCACTCTGAAGGTGCTGCCATAAAAACCCTTTTCCAGACATACTGTATATATATATATATATATATATATATATATATATATATATATATATATATATGTGTGTGTGTGTGTGTGTTTTGTGTAAATAGAAATATTTATTTAGAAATACAAAGAACATTTTCTTCTAAGTAAAGAACATTGAAATGTAAAATATTTATATTCAAACACAGTAAAACACATTTTAACATATTAAAATTGATAAAAAATGTTTTATGTTTCAATGTATTTGACTGGAAAGGGCTCAAAAGTGTGTGTATGTATATATATATATATATATATATATATATATATATATATATACATTTGTACACATATAAACACATAAAAACGCATGCATTGTTTTATTGCGCTTTGCTTTATTGCACTTCACAGATATTGCTCTTTTTACAAATTGAAGGTTTGTGGCAACCCTGTGTTGAGCAAGTCTGCCGGCGCCATTTTTCCAACATATATACATATATAAACACATAAATACACATTAATACACATATATACACACCATTATGACTCACTGAAGGCCTAGATAATGGTTAGCATTTTTAGTAATAAAGTATTTTTTAATTAAGGTATTTACATTGGTTTTCTTTAGATATAATGCTATTGCACACTTAATAGACTACAGTATAGTGTAAATATAACTTTTATATGCACTGGGGAACAAAAAAAATGAGTGTGACGCAATTTATTGCTATGTTCGCTTTATTGCTGTGGCCTGGAACCGAACCCACAATATCTCTGAGGTATGCCTGTATATACACAAATACATTATAGCCATTATAGCCATTTACACTCAAATACTTTACCATAAACCATATCCCTTTTATTAATATTTATATAGAAAATTTTATCAGAAAGTATATACAGTATGTGTATATATATATATACACACAGGTATGTATATATATATATATATATATATATATATATATATATATATATATATATATATATATATATATATAAAGTGTAATAGTTTATTTTGATATATTTCTGATGTGTTTGGTGAACATTTTTTTATAACCCTTACACTTTACACTAGGTCCCAGGTGCACTAATACTTTTAGCGCATATTTTGTTTGCCGTTTACTTTCAACTTGTAAAATGCACGTTAGCATGGTCGCACTATTGCTTATCATGTCCTGCAATAACATTAGCATGCCACTTGTAATCTAGCCCTTTTTGCATACACTACAGGTAAGGATAATATTCATAACAATACAATTTGATGACTAAGTAAAATATAATAATGTCTTAAAAATTATAAAATTATTTTTTTCCCTTATGGATAAACTGAATCATGGGTATAATTAATGAGGAAAAATAATAGGTACCCATTAAATAATTAACCCTCACTATTATTAATAAAACATATATTACCTATATTAAATAATATAGATAATGATAATTTACAGTTAAACAATATAAATTAAAATAATGCATACAATTAAATAATATACAATAATAAATGGATGAGTAACAGTGAAAAATAAAATAAAATCTACTTATAGATTAAAAATAGAAAAAGTTATTTTAGACTGATTAAGAAACAAATAATATACTGTAGAAATTAAAGCCATTATAATAATGCATCTATTTTAGAAATACTTTTCTAAAAATATTTTTTTCTAAAATGGCCCTTATTTCTTTATTTCGTAGGCTGTAAATAATAGGGTTGAATAACGGTGTTAATACAGTATACAAGAGTGAAAGAAACTTATTTAAATTTACAGTGTTTTCTTTGGTTGGCATCACATATATAGTTATTAATGTTGAATAATATGTGCATACAACAGCCAGGTGTGAGCTGCAAGTAGAGAAGGCTTTCTTTTTCCCAGTTGTAGAAGGAATCCTGAGAATGGCTAAGACAATACGTAAATAAGTTAGTACAATGAACACAAATGGAAAGATTGCTATTGGGATAGAAAATAAAAATATTTCCATTTCAATCAAGGATGTATCAGAACAAGAATGTTCCAGAAGGGGTGTGAGATCACAGTAATAATGATCAATAACATTAGAGCCACAAAACTGTAATATTCCAATCTGAACAACTACAACAAAGGTTGACAAGAAACTATAAAACCAAGAAAATATAGTAAGCCAGAGACAAAAATTGAAGTTCATAATGGAACTATAATGCAGTGGGTCACAGATAGCTAAGTATCGATCATAGGACATCACTGTAAGGAAGAGGGATTCTGCATTTGTGGAAACAGAAAACATATAAAATTGAGTGACACATCCAACTGTAGAAATCGTATCCCCTTTGAGCAGTATAACAGAAAGCAATTTCGGGATAATGGTTGTGGTAAACACTATCTCAGCTGAGGCTAATTGGCTGAGAAAGAAATACATTGGAGTATGGAGGTGGGGAAATGCTAAAACTATTAGTGCAATGAAGAAATTCCCAAACAATATTGTAATATACATTATAAATAGACAGATAAAAAATAAAATTGTCAGGTTGTGAAGACTTTGAAATCCAACAAGCAGGAATTCCATAATAATCGTCTTGTTGTCTTCATGCATTGCTTTTTTGCAATTGATATTTTGGGATTTCTGAACCTAAAAAATATCAATTAAAGAAATTACATTGATTTAAAAAAAAATTAATATAAGATGTTAAACAACTAAGACCATAATAAACAATGAGTGATGGACAATTTGAAATCAGAATAGTTGTTGGGAGTATATTGTAAGGTAAAAAATAATTCAATAATATACAAAAGCTGTCATTACCAAATGTGAGTTCATTGTATATAGTCATACATTTTAAAGAAGTTGAATTATTAGCCTCCCTATAATTAGAACAAATTCAAATAACTTCATCATATGATATATATTTATTATCACAGCTTTTTATTCTGATTGTTTTTCTAATAACAAACACAAATGTATTAACAATAAAATAAGTAACATAGAATAGCAAGCAAAGAGTTCATCAATAATTCAATTTCAAATTCAATTTCCCATCAGTAGAAATTTAAGTTGGACTTTAAGATAACATATCTGAAGGTATGATATTTGCATCTAATCCAGTGTTAATTAAGATTCTGTCTTTGAAAATGTAAATGGATAGAAGGCCTATAATAAAGGTTGAAAACTTTTCATATGAAGGGCTATGAGTTAATTATTTTAAAGCTTGTTTTAGAAATACTACTAAATAAAATTTAAAAATATGAACACTAATTATGAAATTTAAAAAATAATGCTAAGTAAAGATAATAATAATAATTAATATTTAGCTAGATGATTTTTTGTATTATGGTACAGAATTCAAAGGAAATGCATATACAATTTCTCATAATTCTCTCTTCTTCATATGCATCCATTTACTTCTAGAAGAAAGATATTAGTAAATACAAGATCTATTTGCTATAAAATTATTGTTTATATTCAACTATCTATAATATTTATTTATGAGAATTGGAAGGCCAGATAAAATACTTTGGAGAGCTGCATTATAGCGCTCAAACTATAGTTTTGACAAGAATACGTAAGGTCAGTTCAAAGTTAGTTCACCTGACAAAGAATTTAATAGTTTTTTAAGCATTCTTGGAATCACTCTGTTTATTGCTTTTGAAAAACTGCATTTCAGACAGAAATTGGAACCTCAACACCAGTAATGATGCACTTCAATATACATGTACAGTTTTACCTTTAAGTTTTGGGCTTTTTTAAAATAAGCATCTTTTTCAATACAATTTAACATCTCATGTTTTGGCAAATCTAAACTAGTTAAAATATTGGAACAAAAGCACAGTATCATAGTAAAGGATCTATTCTTTGTGCACTACTGAATATAACACCTTGATAAATATAGATATAGCTACGCCATCAACAGTACGCTTAAGAATTCCTATTTGATTTCAAAGGTTTAGATTATTTTATGTTTTACATAGAAATATAGATTTTGATGGCAGATAAGAGCCATAGGCCCAACAAGTCTGCCCAATATTTCCTTAAAGTATAAACTTATATAGGTTGTAGGATAGCCTTATGCTTATCTCAGCTGTTTTTAAAGTCTCCCACAGTGTTTGTCATTACTACCTCTTGTGGATTTGTATTCCATGAACCAATCACCCTTTCTGTAAATGATTACTCCTCAAATTACTCCTGAATCTACTACTCTTCAGCTCGAGATCATGTTCTTCAATTCTTATTTTTATGAAAAATACTCACAGCCTCAGCTTTACTAAGCCTCATATTATTCTTAAAATTAAATCACATAAAGAAATCATTGACAGAATGTACTGATACATTAGTTTTTCATTCTATTTTTTTTTTAGATTTATGTAATAAGTAAAAAAAACAAACATACTTGACAGCATCTAAAGCTATATACTAAACATAGCTATAGAAAAATGCATAAAGTAAGTTGACATATGTATTAAGAGATTCATATATATATATACAACAACAACAAGGGGGTTTGGTTAAGCACACCAAATTTGTTTTTATATATTAGCACACATATTGTGGGAGTGCTGCCAAAGTGACCAAAATAATTACAAAACAACAACGAGTATTGGCGCACATCCAAACACCTAAGTCCACATATTTATAACATATTTATATATGCTGCAAAAAAATATTTTTGCTTGCTAAATATTCTTAAAATTGTTAAAATAAAACTGGGATCATTGTCACGCAATATTATTAACATATATTTATGCTGCAAAATTTTTTGCCTGTATGATTTTCAATTTTTAAATAATGTTGGGATCATTAGTTGGAATTCTGTATTTGAATATTAGAATCAAATTATTCAGCCCAGCAAAGCTAAACTGATTAGTGTTAGGACCAGTCTATTTTGGGACACCTTGTAAGTGGTGACTGGCTTAGCAGAATATGGCCATATTGTGTGACTAAGATCCCAACTTTATTTAAAAATTTAAAAGCATACAGGCAAATTTTTTTGCAGCATAAATAAATGTTAATAATATTGCGTGACAATGATCCCAATTTTATTTTAACAATTTTAAGAATATTTAGCAAGCAAAAATATTTTTTGCAGCATATATAAATATGTTATAAACATGTGGACTTAAGTGTTTGGATGTGCGCCAATACTTGTTGTTGTTTTATATATATAATGTATATACATACACATATACAGGGCTCAAATTTGCACTAGCCCACTAGCCCACTAATCTGTTTTCAAAATAACTGCAGGGACACTTTTTATTGTACCCTCACTGACACTACTTCTTGATTTAGATAGCTCTTCTATAGCAAATATTGCAGTATTGACAAGATCAGTATAGGTGGCAGTTTCTGCAGGCAAAATCAACTACTTTAAATTATTGTCCCCTTTATGAAGCTAAAGGCTACCCATGTTATTTGTTCAGGTTACTACCCATGCAAAATAAAAATAAAAAGCTAATTTGACACTAAACAGTTTTGTTTAATGCCCCTGCTGCCTAAAATTGCCCTGGTTGGTAGCTTAGGACTTTAAATTTTGATATATATATATATATATATATATATATATATACGTATATATATATATATATATATATATATATAATTGTTTAATTATTTTTATTTTTTTAAAGACAAACATAATTAAGGCTTTGTAACAAAAGAATTCCTAAAATGAAACCACATATACTAACAGATTACCTGGCATTATGGCTCCCATTTATCATAGGATGGATGGGATGGGACCTTGCCCATGCGGTTTTGCACAACCAATTTTGTGTAAGCAGGACTTGTTAATCATTTCAGTTAATCCTGACTAGGATTATTTAACTGCACCCTTGAGGCTGTAGCCACTTAAATATAGAGTTTCAGGCCCAATCACACTAGACTGCAATGCTCGAGCCCCGAAGCTTCATAAATGGGGCCCTATTAATTTACAGAATCCACCGTGATTTTAGCAGCATTATATAAACACTTATCTCTCACTTTTTGTCACTCTCGCTCTTTCTCTCTACTGTGTTCGGAGTCAGTATTTTTAAATCAGGTCCCCAAGGAGTCATAACAATCTAGATTTAAAATATTTACTTACCTGAGCAGAGGTGAAAAGCCACTGTGTCTGAGCTACTGAATAGCCCCAAGAAGGAAATGTTAGAACTCCTTAAAGGGACATGAAACCCAAAATATTTCTTTAGTGATTCAGATAGAGAATACATTTTTTTTTAAACAACTTTCCAAATTACTTACTTTGCTTACTTCACTTGTTATCCTTTGCTGAAAGTTTTATCTAGGAAAGCTCAGGAGCAGCAAAGAACCTAGGTTCTAGCTGCTGATTGGTGGCTGGATAAATATACTGATTGTCATTGGCTCACCCATGTGTTTAGTTACAAACCAGTAGTGCATTGCTGCTCCTTCAACAAAGTATACCAAGAGAAAGAAGAAAAAATGATAATAGGAGAAAATTAGAAAGTTGCTTAAAATGGCATGCTCTGGTGTGTGGAGTCGGTTTCCGGGGGAGGAGCTCAGGTGTATGGTTGCTGCAGCACCTGTCTAGCATTACCTCCACTCTAAGCTATTGGCGGAACTCCCGCGCCTAAACCCTTAGACCCAGGGTGGCCTCTTCAGCTGTTTCATCGCTCCTGGAGCCGCAGCAGTGCCATGACTATGCACTGAGCTGCATTTTTGCAGCGTTCATAAGCCTTTATTCCTACTAAATACACAGCTTTATGAGACTACCCATCTCTCTCCCGGTCCCCAAATTGGAAGAACTATTTCCCCCTGTATAAATTTGCCCCTGCAAGTATACAAGGAAAGAGGCTACTATACCTTAATATTGGAAAATTAACCTGATCAAAGCCTCCCCTGTGGCTGATCCGGCGGTGTCCGTTGAGGTTGTGGTGGGAGCCTGCCCGCTGTTTTGTCCATACTGGCTTTGCGGACCCAATGGCTCCCTGATTCTACTCTGTTCCTTGGCTTCCTGCGGGGTGAACTCCTTTGGCTGGACGGTCGCCAGTTATCCTCGGCTTTGCCCATCTACAGTGAGGGTGTGAAGAGGTGGAGCGGCTGATTGGTCTGTTCTGTCGGGTCCGGGTGTCCCCTCCCACCGGTGCTGCGTGAGGGGCACGGACCGTTGCTCTTACCTTCTAGACTCTGGATTGGTCGCTCCTGATTCCTCGCCCTCCAGCATTGGTTTGGATACAAGGTAGCTGGTTGCTTCTCTTCCCCGCAGCCGAGGCACGTTTGTAAAGACGCCCCCCCTCCCACCGGTGCTGCGTGAGGGGGAGCGCTTTGAAGAAAGGTCCTGCATTCCTCAAGTTACACCGACGAACAACAGCGGGTAACGTTTAAAACTGTTCAACTATCTACTATCCCCTACTGGGAACACTGCCTGATATTTCATATACAAGGGGTAAAATCTGCTGGGTGTACCGGGATAGAGTAACAAACAACAAGAAACTAATGTCTCAACATAGCCCTCCGGAGCAAGCACGGCTAAGCTTTAATAAGGGGACATAACTTCACCTTTCTCCCTTTTTGTTTTTTGTTTTTTCCTTCCTGGATCATCAGACTTTTTCTTTAGATTTGCTTTAAAAACATTCAGTTTTTTCACACCATTTAATTATCAGCAGCTTGATACCTGTGTCCCTATTTACCCACTCATTTGTTAATTGTGTTGCTTTTTTTTGTTGTTCTTTTTTGTTCTCTTTCTCTGGGGGTGTGAAAACTAATGCCTTATATATATGAACCAAAAATAATGCTCTTTCATGTCAAACTGTTATTTGATATCAAACAAATCTATGCGCTAGATAAATGTGTTTTATTAACTTAAAGTAAGCTAAGTAAGCTAAATTGACTGAATTTGCTTAGTTTAAATCCTTATCCTTGCTACAAAAAAACGATTGCTGCATTGTATCTGCTGCTCTTCTTTCTTGTTTTTTGTTTCTTCTTCCTTCCTCTCTGTCTTAAACTGAGATCTAACCCCAAAGAACGGAGGGAGGGGGGAGGAAGGAGGAAAGGAAGAAGAAAATATATCACATTTAATGTTGAACACAAAACCTTCTGTATCTATCTTAAGGAAGTCTACACATATAAGTATCCTTAGTCCACTGTAATAATTTACAGTGAAACTATACTGCTGAACTAAGCTAGTAGGTATGGGTTGTAAATAGCCTTATACAGGCTTAGGTGCAAAAGAAATCAGATACTATTTTTATAACAAAACTAAAAGGCTATCTTATAATTATATACTCTGCTCAGGCGCAGCCATATAATTACAATAAATAATCTGCTGGAAAACAAAACCCTGAAAAGTAAATTTCCCTGTTGCACGGCCCTGTAACATGCACTAGAATACAATACTAATAGTGACTTAATAGGGAAAATTAATAGGTGAAATACCTTTACACACCCCAGCTGTTAAACCCCTTCCTGTCTCGCCTCTCTTTCCTAACAAAGATGATAGTATAAACACGAAATATTCACTCTTTTTCACAGCATAATAGTTAATAATAGGGGAAGCTAAATAAAAATAAAACAACACTTCCCCTTTTTTTCTTCACAAAAATAATTTTCCACCTTACTATACCTAACCTCCCCGCCACCTCACACTGTCACAGTCACGTCCTTCACAATTCTTGAATTAAATTCCACTAATACTTACACCTACCTCTACCCCCCTCACTTGTTCACTTCTAATTAATTTTTTTTTTCTCTCTCACTGGCAAATACCTCACCTACACTTCCCCTTCCCTTCACCCTTCAAATAATCACAACGCACATGGATAAATTTCTTTCTAATATCTCTAAGACACCTTCACCAAACATGGCAGCTAGAAATAGAGACAGGAAAACCAAGAACACTCAAGACTCCTTTTCTGAACCAACCACTACTCATATGGCACCTATACCTGAGTTTACTAACATACAAAACCTTGTTACTAGCATCTCTGAAGCTCTCGCACCTAAATTTGACACACTAAGGGCAGAAATTAAACAAGACATATCTTTGTTAACCCAGGAGATCAGACAATTCTCCAACAGATTACAGGAAGTAGAGCAACGAGTGTCAGACCTAGAGGACTTAACCATAACACACAATTCTAAACTTGAGACCTTAAAGGTTAAATTCCAGGGAATCCATGATAGGCTGGAGGATCTGGAGAATCGGTCTAGAAGAAACAATATACGCATAATTGGCCTTCCTGAGGATAAACAATATGATGACCTCTGTCACTTCATATCAGATATACTCACTAAGGCCCTAAACATTCCTCCAGCCTATCATCCGATTCTAGTGGAAAGAGCGCACAGAATGGGCCCTCCTCGTCTAGATAACAGAGATAAGAACCGCCCTAGACCTGTTATTGCGAGACTACTCAATTTTCAAGACAAAAATATGTTACTGCAGTACTACCGTAAAAATCAGCCAGTCCTTATAGACAAGGCCAGAATCCTGATTTTTCAAGATTTCTCGGCACACACAGCTTCTAAGAGAAGAGAGCTGGCACCAATCTGTACAAAGCTCATACAAAATGGGTATCGTGCCACCTTAATATACCCCTCCAAACTCAGAGTTGAAGCTAATGGCACAACACACTTATTTGAAGATGCTCAAAGGGCTGCAGACTTCTATAAAACATTGAACCTGTAATCTTAGACAGATGATGATCCTGTGTTATAAAAACAGAATAAGGCATATGGATAGGGAATCCCCCGGGGTTGGGGGAAGTTTCTATGGTAAATTTTTAATCTATCTATGTATATTATCCTTTTTTTTTTTTTTTTTTTTTTCTCTCTCTTCCCCCTCTCCGTTCCCTAAGTAAACGATGCAAAAAGCAAATAATCTAAAAATAGTATCCTGGAATGTAGGAGGCATCTCGACCCCCATTAAACGTAAAGCAATACTCTCTCATCTATGTAGAACCCAGGTGGATATTGCTCTTATACAAGAAACTCATTTAAATCTTGAAGAATCCCTAAAGTTAAAAGCTCTATGGGTTAAAGATGTTATTGTCGCGCCAAGCATCAGGAAAAAGAGAGGTGTAGCTATATTAATAGGGAAGAAATCGCAAGTGGAAATCTTGTATTCTGAGGCAGATCCGGAGGGGCGATATGTCCTAGTGAAATTTAAGGCAGCTCAACTGATATATACACTTTGTAATATATATGGCCCAAATGTCTCTGACCTGAATTTTTGGAACACCATTCAGACCAAACTCCTATTAAATTCTGAAGGATTCCTGATCCTAGGAGGAGATTTCAACATGGCACCACAATCTCCTATTGATAGGCTCAGGAGAAACCCCAGGCAAATAAAACAAAAGAAAGATAATTTAGATACAAAAATCTTTAACAAAATTAAGCAAAACCTGGCACTACGGGATATTTGGAGAACTCAAAATCCTGACACACAGGACTACACTTGTCTCTCCAAAGCCCATAAAACTCTTTCTAGGATCGATCTATTTCTAACGGATAAACGTCTATCTTTAACAAATATAACAGCAGGAATAATGCCGATATTTCTTTCTGATCATGGGCCTATCTTCCTCGTAATTCATCTGGCCATTCAAAGCCCAAATTCTCTCGTTTTTTCTTCCCTTATTTCTTAGCGACGGACTTTAAATTTAAGGAGCAGATCAGGAATAAATTTAAAGAGTATGCTAATAACAACAGTGACTACGTAGGGCGCCCAGATATATTCTGGGAGGCAGCCAAAGCGGTACTAAGAGGCGAAATCACCACTTATATTGCTACTTTAACTAAAAAGCTGAAGGTAAGAGAAAAAGAAATCAATAACACATTGACTAGTTCATATAACCGCTTTCTTCTGGAAAAAAAGTCCCTTAAATTGGGCAAAATATATTCGAGCCAAAAGCGCTAGAGACTCTTTTATACTCTCTCAGGAAACATACAAAGAACTTAGATTTCAAGCTAAACTATATAAATTTGGCAACAAATCTGGAAAAATGCTAGCCAGACTGGTTAAAAATGAGGGAAAGAAACCAACTATTGAAGAACTTCAAAATAAGGGGAAGCAAATTTTAGACCCTAAGGAAATTTCCGACATATTCTTAGAATACTATCAGGATCTTTACGCCTGTAAAGGCTATGATGAGGAGGGGGCTGCTGAGTTCTGGAGTAAAATCACATTCCCTACCAGTGGCGTCACTAGGGTTGGTGTCACCCGGTGCGGTAAGTTATGGTGTCACCCCCCCCCCCAGAAAGCAGACACGCACAAAAACACAGGCAAACACACATACAAACACTCAGACACACTTAAAACATACTCAGATGCATACACAAACACTCGGAAACACACTCAGACACACACACAAAAACACACACACAAAAACACTGAGACACACACACACACACACACAAAAACACACACACAAAAACACTGAGACACACACACACAAAAACTCAGACACACACATACAAAATATGTAAACTGCACTGCATTAATTATAAAGCTCATGCCTAGAGCTGCTCCCTGGCTCAGCAGAGCATCAAATGAAAGATAAACAGAGCACTCTAAAATAAACCACTGAAGAAAAGTTTTAGGTGCAAACTATGAAAATTCTGCTCTCTGACTCTGTTCCAAGTCTGTCAGTGCACAGCCCCGGCCTGCGTGCCTACCGCTTCTTATGGCCAATCACCTCTGCACTCTGCCCACCCCCAGACCCCCGCCCGCCCTCCTACCTGTTCAGTGTGCACTTAGTGTACCGTAACCGTAATGGTCTGGTGGGCATCATACATGGCTCCTTCACTTTAAAGACAGTGTCAAACAGTCATGCGGTCAGGTGCCAGGTATCCCCTCATGATTTGCCAGTTCCCGTTTAGAGAGACAGCACAGCAGTGAGTGACTCCACTGCTCCACATGTCACTGAGCAGTGAGCACAGATAGGCAGGCAGGTTTAGGCTAGCAGCGCAACTTTGCAAGCCCCACAGCATGCCCACAACATTCATAGCGAAATTGGGCAGGGGAGAAGCAAAGTACAAACAAGCAAAAGCAGCCAGGAAATCTATTTGTTGAAATTGCAGCACTGGCTCAAGGGGTAAAAAAATTGTGTGTCTACATCTTCCCCAGTCCCACCAATGTTCACAAATGTCAGCCCCTCTAATAAAAAAAGCTATGCATCTCAACATTGTATTTCTTTGAATTTCAATAAAATTAAAAAAAAAAAAAAAAAAAAAAAATTTTTTTTTTTTTTTTTTTTGGTGTCACCCCCTGGTGGGTGTCACCCGGGTGCGGCCCGCCCCCCCCGCCCCCCCCTAGTGACGCCACTGTTCCCTACAGTAACAGCTGAGGAAATTCTTAATCTTAACTCCCCTATTTTAAGGGAAGAGATAGAGAGAGAAATTCTCAAACTCTCCTCCAATAAAGCCCCAGGCTCTGATGGGCTCCCAAATGAATTTTACAAAATCTTGTCAGCAGAAATAACACCTTACCTGAGTAATCTCTATAATAAGATCTATGTTGATGGTGACCCAGTCTCGGCCTCCTTTTCCTCATCATTTACAACCCTGATCCTAAAGGAGGGGAAGGATCCCTTGCAAAAAGAGTCATATAGACCAATAGCCCTGCTCAACTCAGATTACAAAATTCTATCTTCCATACTTGCAGCTAGGTTACAGCCCATCTTAGCAAAAATAATACACACAGATCAAGCTGGTTTTCTAAATGGGCGTAACTCGGCAGCAAAAATTAGAGAGCTTCTTGTTACAATGGATTATATTCAGAACCATCCCCCCTCCGCCATGGGGAGAGAGGGCCTCCCTGACCAGGCAGTCTTATCAATAGATGCAGAGAAAGCCTTTGATTCTGTAGTTTTCAATCATACATTGACAGCTTTAACAAAGTTTGGGATAGTTGGTAATCTTCCTAAATTTGTGGGAAATTTGCATACTCATTCCCAAACAAGGTTGATAGTAAATGATATTGTTTCCTCTCCAGTTGTGATAGACAGAGGCACACGTCAGGGCTGCCATCTCTCCCTACTTCTTTTCGATATAGCTATCGAACCATTGGCTATTATGATAAGGGAATCTCTAGAGGGCATAAGGATCCGAGATTATCAGATAAAAATCGGCTTATATGCTGATGATCTGCTAATTTACATATCTAATACAAAATTAAACATACCAAAACTCCTTCAAATAACCGACCATTTTGGCTCCTTCTCGGGATATAAGGTAAATAAATTAAAATCTGAAATACTATGGTTGAGGAAAAATAATAGCTCCATTTTAAATATCCCATTTAGAGTGGTTACAGACTCTTTTAAGTATCTAGGAATTCATATTCCACTTAACTTAGGGGACTTATACAAACTTAACATATCACCCATATTAATCTCTATTAAGGAAAAACTCAAATCTTGGCAGAATTTGCCTTTGTCAATCTCTGGTCGAGTAGAATTATTTAAAATGATTCTCCTCCCTAAACTCCTATATATCCTGCAGAATGTTCCACTGCTCTTACTAGAAAAAGATATCCGCTTTATCAATGCTGCACTTAGTCAATTTATATGGCCGGGTAAGAGACCTAAGATATCTCTTACTAAACTTACTATATCCAAAGATCTCGGAGGCCTAGCATTACCGAATATCAAATTCTACAATCTCAGCTTTCTGGCACGTATAGTAGCTGACTGGATCTACGCAAAAAACTATGTTTTAAACAACGAGTTAGAATCAAATATTTGTAAGCCTTATATCCCAGTGGCTATGGTTCATTCTTTATCACGGGAGCTGCCTGCGAATATTAAAAGACTTAGCACTATATATATCCCGATTAAGGCATGGTGTAAATTAACTAAATCTCTCTCAATATCCAGAAGTGTCTCAAAACATCTTCCCATAATAGGGAACCCACAATTCCAAGCAGGTATAGACTCAAGTATTTTTAATAGGTGGCATAACTCTGGTCTTGATAAAATAATCTGTTTACTAGATAAAGATAGAAAATGTATCAAGTCCTTTGAGGAACTTAAAACAGAATTTAATCTCCCCAATAGAGACTTTTTTGCTTATTTGCAAATAAGGCATTTTGCTGCGGAATTAATTAAACAGCAAGGTTTCTGTTGGACACTAGGTAAATTGGAAAGCTGGCTAACTCTGACAAAAAATGAACATATGTCGATTACCCCATGCTACAATATACTTAATATAAGTAAAGGTACTCCCTTATTAGATAATATGGCTTTAAATTGGAGCTCATTAATACCCCAGATCAATATTGATTCGAAAACTATTCAATTATCAATAAGCAAAGTAGCTGCCTCCACGATATCTGCCACCTGGCGGGAGGCCCATATTAGGCTTCTTCGTAGGACATTCTTCACTCCGGAGAAAGGCCTCAGAATACATAACCAGCAATTTAATAAGTGTCCTAAATGCTCCCTTCAGGCGGCAGACCTGATTCATATGTTCTGGTCTTGCCCAAAGATCAGAAGATTTTGGAATAGATTAGAATTCTGGCTAAAAACTACATTAAAAGTTAACATAACTCCTCTATCATTATATCAAATCATATTCTGCCTAAAGATGGAAAATAGTCATCAGGACAATGATAAAATAATAACCCTCTCTATCCTAACTACTAGATACCTGATTTGTAAAAAATGGAAAACAAGAGCACTCCCGACAATTTCTGAAATCAGGAATCATTTAAAAAACAGTGTATGCTAGAAAAAAAGGACATAGATATCGACAAGGAACCGGATATAAGGAAGTTCTTTAGCAAATGGGCAACATTTATAAAATCACTCCAGGGAACCGAAATTGATTATTTAATTTTCCCTTTTAAAAACTCAGAAATTGTTCTCCTGGGGATCTGGTAGATGTAGAAATTGCGGAGAGGGGAAGAGATTAGTTAATATGGTTTTCCTTTATTTTTTTTTATTTTTATTTATTTTATTTTTTTTTCTCTGGCCGATTGTCACTGGTTTTGTTGGGATTGATAGTATATTATAATATTCTGATCACTTCGGTGGTTAGAGAAACTGATCTAAGATAGTGGAGAGGAGGGGGGGGAGGGAGGAGAGAAAGAGGAAAATCCAGCAGAGTTTATAATTTGTTTTGTCTCCCCCTCCTTGTTTTTTCTTTTTTTTCCCATTTCTTTCTCCTTTCTCTTCCTTTTAGAACTAGTCTGGCATAAATATATTGATATAATTTTGTAAATTATAAATATTTACTATTGGTTGTCTTGTGTAATATGGAAAGATAATCAGCCTTGCGTGGTGCAAAATATTTTTTTTTTTTTTTTTTTTTTTGTCTTGTTTGGTTTTGTCTTGTGGTTTTTTTTTTTTGGTTTTTTTTTTTTTTTATGTTGTACACAATGCTGGTCAAAAAACAGAAATGATATAGGGAGGGGAAAAGAAAAAAAAAAAGACCCAGGGCATTTTCAGAGACAAATGAATTAGTTATTTCAACATTTTGAATAATATTAAGCATAATTCCTAAATATGTATGTTAAGCAGAATTAGCATAACATTGTATAAATTATCCACGGCCATTAGGCCGTACTGTGCTTCATTGTTTCTTTAGTTTTTTCAATTTTCTGTTCAAAATAACAAATATATTATGTATTATCTCTGTTGTTGAAATATGTTTTGGTTTATAAATAAAGCAATTAAAAAAAAAATGGCATGCTCTATCTGAATCGCGAAAGAAAAAAATTTGGGTTTCATATCCATTTAAAGGGACAGTAAACACCTTGTAATTACAAGAGATTTCTGTTGTGTTTCAATAGAATAACATACCAGGCAAGTCTTTAAACCAAGTTTTTAAAACAAATTAACATCTTTTTTATTGCAATTATCTTTTAATAGATAAACTCCACCCACCATTTGCCTTTTTTGGAGGAGCCAATCTGGGCTTTAGTCTGCAGACAACAAGGCAAGTCTCTATTATAAAGTTAGTATAAATTGAATTGTTTTGCAGTCGTTATCAGTTAAAGCCAATTAGGAACATATGTGTAACAGGGTTAGCCTTGAGAAGTCAGCAGGGTACATTTCAAGTTCTGAGAATTAGACATTTTCAGAGCTAAATTACACAAAGGAGCAAAATAAATAATGAAAATATGTTGCAAAGTTGTTTCATTCTGCATAACTAAAATTTTATTTAAAATTCTCAAGGTGTTTACTGTCCCAGAAATGTAGTCTCAGTTTTCCACTTGGACATTTGAGAATTTTGAGAGCAGCTGCACTGTATTTGGGGTTTGCCTCAGATATAGAACATTTTGTTAGTTTGGGTTGTATGTTTTTTATGTTTTTTACAAACAGGGTAACTTTAATAAAGTGAGCATTTACCTGTTTGTGAAGTTGGTTAGTGTGATCTATATATGTGCTAGTGCATGTACAGTGCTCTAATGTGCTTGTGCCAAATCAGAACTTGCATATACAAGTTTACTCCTTGAAACCATTATTTTAGTACTCAGTATATATGTTTTTGTTTTTTAATATTTTTAATTTGAGGGCATATTCATAAAGTAGACTGTGGAGAAACAGGGAAAAACCCATCATTATTGTAATCTACTGTACAGCAAATTGCAATCAGAGATCGAACAACCATTAGATTATGATCTATACTGTAGGTATAGCTGTATAATTTCTGTTTACACAGTGCATTTAATTATGCTTGAGATTAATATATTTGCAATTATTAAAAACGTAAAGTATCTTTTTCATCAATGTATAAAAGGTACACCTTATAGAAAACACTTCATTACCTGAACGTATGCACCTCTTGAACAATAAATAATTTATTAATATTATTTTATTTTGCATATCAAAATAAAAAAACAAATAAGAATGATCTCCACAGACAAAAACATCAAAATCAAGTTTATATAAAAAAATGGAAATAAGCTCAATTATTGCTACCATTTTTGCTGTTGCATTTTTAAAATTTAGACATGTGTATGATTGTTTAATATGCCCTCATGACTGTTAAGTTCTAAAATATTATGCTGCTCTCAATATTTGTATTTGATAGATGAGTGCGGATTTGTGGCTAAACTTTTATTTTTTTATTTTTTTTATAGATAGCTATTCCTCTCAAAAGCTTTTTTGCATGCCCCAATGTTTTATAAATTATGTTTCTACCACTTTTAATGGAATTAACCTATGTAATTGCTTGAAATTTGAATTACCTCATAGATCTTGTGGTTGTTTTTCAGTATTAGAAAAAAATTATAACCTAAACATCATTATATGAATAAAAGGAAAATCAAAAGTATAGGGGGAAAAAACTACAAGGAAAATACATTTTTTTTCATATTTCTTTTTCCGTTTTTACATTTTTAATATTTGTACTGTAGCTAAAAGCAGCTGCCTTATTGTTTTTATTTATTATATGGTTAGGCGTATTTTTTTAATATAGTCACTCGTTAGTAGGTCACTACCTTTTACATATTGTATTTTTTTTAATTGGGTATGTTTTTTTGTTTTTTATTTTCTTACTCAAGCATTAAACTATGATTTTTTGTTGTTGCATCTATTCATCCAAAAAATATTTAACATTATTTATTGATAAGAAATGTTAATATAAAATCATTAATGTTACCTTTTAAAACATTGTTTGATCAGCAAAATGTATAATATGCATTAAAATTCTAGGCACAGTTGATATAATATTACTAATTGTTTTTGATTAGATGACAATATTACATATTTGACAAAAATATGGAGCCTGTAAAGCTTGTTTTTAATTATTTTATTTTTAAATGTTGACAAAAACTTAAATGATCTTAAATCTATACATAAAGGCATAACCTTGAAAATTATTGTGGGCATTAAAAAATACTTTTTTTTAAAAAATAATCAAGTCAGTGTTATAGCAATATTAGGAGTATATACATTTTGATATGATATATTAAAAAAAATGTTAAGTGTTATTTTTCTTGCTTGTTTTGTCATTTATCTTAAAGCTGTGCAAATACTTAATTTTCTAATAAACCAGAACTTTCATCACTGTATACCATCTTATAAATGCATAATCAGAAATAAAATATATTAAAACTTACCTTGAAATTTTGCATATGCTCCCCAAGAACACACTATACTATTGACCAGGGACTGCAGAGGAAATCTAAATATGCAGCAAATATGAATTATATGACTTTAATGTCTATATTGAGTCAAAGTCAATGGCCTTTTATCTCATTTTCCCAATATAAGGGAGAATCCCTATGGAATTATTGTTTTACAAATTATTCAGTGGTGACTAATTAGTGTTCCAACAAGCGTATTTGCTATATGTTACATTATCATACATATTGTTAGTATTACAAAAAATACACAATACACAGAACTATATAAATATATGGACTGGTGCAGAGTTTAAGGTCATGTTCCTGTAAACAAGGCTTATGATATACTTCTTTCTAAAACAAAAATTGCTTTATGGATCCATCAACATAATTGCATAATTGGTATAATAATATAACATAAAACACTACTGTCATAATAATATTAGTCACTATTTATAGGATATTTATTTTTCAGTTCTCTAAAACATCAATAAAACCATTAAGACAGAAAAAAAATCAAAATTAAATGGCCATGAAATTGATCTAAAAAGTTTAATGTATTACTTCGAGTTCAGATAAAAAATGTTTAAAAATTACTGGCTTTATGAAATACATTTGTGATAGGCATGTGCATTTGGATACTTTGTTAGTATCTGAATACGGAAGAAGGTGGCTGCTCGCAGCATTCGGGTCTTTTCTGAGATGGATATCTTCATGTGAAAGTGCAACACACTAAGATCTGCGCAAATCCTGACCTTAATGTGTTGCACTTTCACAAGGAGAAATATGACTCAGAATAAAGCCAAATGCAGAGAGCGGCCGCCTTTTCCGCATTCGGATACTAACAAAGTATCCAAATGGACATGCCTAATTTGTGATTTATGTCATGCCAGGCTGATGAGGGATCACTGTATAAAAATGATGATGTGAATAGTAAATCATTGGTATGTTATCAGTATGGCAATAACACATGGAAAATCTGATTGGCCAGTGGCACACCAAGTTGCTTTCACTGGATATATGGTTACTGTGATGGACTCAAGATTCATCTAAACAGATCATGTGTTTCCTCTCACAAGAGAGGTGATAGAGCATAGACATGCTCCACAGAGAAGAGGAATGAATATTTCACTTGGGGACTCTGCCCAACCAGGGTCTTAATGTACACTCAGGATGGTAAAAATTGACAGGTTGACCTCTTGGGGAATATATTGATTTCAATATACAGGGGTAAAAAAATATCACTATAGTTTATTAGTCAGGTGTTAAAATTTACTAGCTCAGAGGGAGAAAGTTACAAAGTCCACTCAATGTTAAAGCTAAGAAAGAGTCAAATTTTTTACTTGTCCGCTGCAATTTCTTAATGATCAAAACTGAAGTAGTATTACAAAAGGAAAAATAAAGAAAACACAGCACAGAATCAACATGAATATAAAACAAAAGAGAATACTTTTGGAGAGATCATCACAAATAGGCTAGTTCCCACTTGAGAAAATTTCTATTTGTTATAAATTTAACTAACATAAAATAACTAGCTAAATTAATTAACTAGTTAATAATTTAACATTAACTTTAATTTTATTTATTTAGCCAACTAGAGTCACTCAGCGACCACAACATTTATCTAATAATACTCACTAGATGACTCCAATGATTCTTTGTTGGGAGGAAGCATGAGGCCCTCCGAGGAATATCAACCTCCAACTTGTCAACAGTTTATCTAATCACTAAGCGGTCTCACTATAGGTCTTGAGTCAAAATAAATGTTGTGTGTCATGAGTTATCATTACGTGTATCTTCAGACGTGTTTTGAAGGAGTATACTTCTCTAAGGAAGAAGGAACTATCTATACTCGTTTGAAACGCATCCGAAGATAAACATAACGATATTGTTACCTTTTTTACACGCTTGCTGCATATTTACATGAGACTTTAGCTTATATTACCTGTACTACCTGGCATAACATACTTTTATAAGAAGTGAATGTGAGCTATATCTACTTGTAACTACTATACGCTGTTACTGATACCTCATATCGTATTGAGGTCCCTTTTGCGAGCATATATAATATAGATTGCAATAAAGCCTTTCTTATTACTGTACAAACAATATTGCAGTATTGTCCTTTTTTGCTCTCTTTTCCACGCACCCCTGACATCGCACCTGTTTTCTACCGTGCTGCAAGAGACATAGAAGCAGACAGAGGGAAATCTATCAAACCACAATGTCTATGTGACAGCTCTCCCCAATCCTCACTCCACTTACCTCATAGGATTGAGGTCACCTTTTGTAAGTACAAACACTGGAAGGATTTTCTAACTTGAATACCTCTGGATTTAGTTTATTTATACTTACACACACACTGTACTTGGACATACAAGTTGTTACATTACAACCAGATGTGATAATGTGTTATTTTATTACTCTGAAAATTTTGCGCCTAATTCTCCTCTTGCACACAATGTATTTATGTGTTTATATGTATATATATGTCTGTACATACATATATACACATATAAATACATAAATATATATGTACCCATATATAAACATATATACTGTATATATAAATATAACATCACAATCTGGAAAGCACTCCACCAGATTTTTCAAATAACATTGTTTAATGTATAAACGTTTTCGGGGTCCTGAGGACTGGGGAGCCCCCGAAAATGTTTGTACATTAAACAATGTTATTTGAAAAAACTGGTGGAGTGCTTTCCAGATTGCAATGCTATATTTTTGTTTGAAATTGCACCCTGGTGGTTAAATATGTTTTATAGTGCTGGGCTCTTCAGAGTGACATATATATATACAGTATATATATATATATATATATATATATATATATATATATATATATATATATATATAAGGTAAGTGAATTGAGTCCAGCACCATAGGTTTTGTAAAATTTCTTTCCAACCTGTGTGCTCGTTACCAAGGAGTATCAGCCAAACTCCAGCATATACAGTCCATATAGAAAACAAGGTAACAGCACCACAGTACAAAAAAATCTTCTTTTATAGGTGAAAAATCTTTATTAGAGGTATAGCAACCAATAAAAAGCGACGTTTCGGACCTACATAGTCCTTAATCATGCATAAGTTAAAAACAAACAAACAGACTTTAAAAAGGGTATCTGGTAATACCAATCACGTCATAAGAAGCTTGGTATTACCAGTTGAAAGTAAACGCGTTCCTTTGAATTTAGTTGAATTTAACCAGTTGAATTTAACTCGTGTTGGGAGTTAACTGTTGACTGTTGTGCTCGACTAAAAATTTGCACAAAACACATCAAAATTATATTTTAAAGTTCAGAGATACATACATATACATGTGTGTATATATATATATATATATAGTCCATATAGAAAACAAGGTGACAGCACCACAGTACAAAAAATCTTCTTTTATAGGTGAAAAATCTTTATTAGAGGTATAGCAACCAATAAAAAGAAAACAAACAGACTTTAAAAAGGGTATCTGAACCAATCAGGCTTCAATTCTCAATGTTAATTGATTTAACCCAAACCTGGATAGGTATGGGTTAAATCAATTAACATTGAGAATTGAAGCCTGATTGGTCCAGATACCCTTTTTGAAGTCTGTTTGTTTGTTTTTAACTTATGCATGATTAAGGACTATGTAGGTCCGAAGCGTCGCTTTTTATTGGTTGCTATACCTCTAATAAAGATTTTTCACCTATAAAAGAAGATTTTTTGTACTGTGGTGCTGTTACCTTGTTTTCTATATGGACTATATATATATATATATATATATATATATATATATATATATATATACACACATGTATATGTATGTATCTCTGAACTTTAAAATATAATTTTGATGTGTTTTGTGCAAATTTTTAGTCGAGCATAACAGTCAACAGTTAACTCCCAACACAAGTTAAATTCAACTGGTTAAATTCAACTCAATTCAAACGAACGCGTTTACTTTCAACTGGTAATACCAAGCTTCTTATGACGTGTGCAAAAAGCCGCGATAAACCCCTTTCTCAATATTTATTCTGGAAAAAAATACCTGATATTATAATAACCCAGGTTTAAGGACGATTAAATACAGTAGAATTGCATAATTAACAAGTGCACAATAAAAAGACAATGCAATAACATTCATAGTCTGAATTTTAAATGAGTAGAGTAGAATTTCTGACAATTCATATCATTGATTTCAATTTCCCAAGCCCCTGTATCATGTGATAGCTACCAACAAATCACAGACTCCTATACACTGTGATTTGCTGCACATGCTCAGCAGTAGCTGATGCCTCAAAACGTGTGCATTTAAAAAGTCTGTGCACAATTTAAAAATGGAAGTAAATGATAACTGCATGCTCTATCTGAATCTTGAAAGTTTAATTTTGACTTTAGTGTCACTTGTTCTTTATTTGCTTGACATGTTATTTGTTATATCTACTCTTGAAATGTCATATTAATTATATTATTTTGGTCCACTGCTCAACTTTATAGCTATTAGAGTATTACTTTTTAGTATTTGATATTCCTCTTTATGTGTTAATCATCAAATCTAGCTTTACATAGCAATCTTTAGATTTGATGATTTAATACCCTAAATACTGACTGGTGGCTCTTAACTCACATCTTTTAAAGTGATACTGTACCCAAATTTTTTCTTTCATGATTCAGATAGAGCATGCAATTTTAAGCAACTTTCTAATTTACTTCTATTATCAATTTGTCTTCGTTCTTTTTGTATGTTTTTTTAAAAAAGCAGGAATGTAAGCATAGGAGCCAGACCATTTTTGGTTCAGAACCCTGGATAGCGCTTGCTGATTGATGGCTACATTTTGCCACCAATCAGCAAGTACTACCCTGGTGCTGAACCAAAGATGGGCTGGCTCATAAGCTTACATTCCTGCTTTTTAAAATAAAGATACCAAGAGAACAAAGAAAAATTGAGTAAAAATGTTACTCGTCTATATATAGCTAAGTACTGGAAGACAGGAGTACCAGAGTGTCCGGAGGTGTTAGGTAAGATTAAGACTAAATTCCTAATGTATGAATCGGCAGCGCACATCCAAGACTGTGGAATACTTCAGCAGGATCTGGTATTACTGGATCTTACAAGGAAACAATTTGCAATATGTAGTTGGGTGGAAACACCTTATAACTCTAGCAGATGGAAGGGGGGACATATTTCACTGAAGAGAAATAGCTTATACAGGTATACCCTGAGATAACATAGCTACCTCCTACATAAAGTAATAAACAATAGTAATAAACAATAAGCAACTACAATAGGGCGTACAGTGATTCAGTTTAATTGTTTTATTAGTTTATTTGCTTTTCCTTTTTTATATCAAGTTATAACATTTGTTATATAAAAACACACATCTCCTCAATTTCTGGACCAGATAAACATAATGTATAATATTCATGGACAGCTCTAGAAGAGGACCGTATGGTAAATGGTAATGGGACATTAATACTCAACATGTCTATGGAAGTGATCGACTCCCATTAGCAAGGCTGCTATCCACTCAAATGTCTTTGCCTGATCTGGTCTTGTTCTTTTGTTTCTTTTTTGTTAACTACTAAAAACGTATTTACTTATGAGAAAACAAATAGATGTTGTCAAACCTAACTCTGGTATAGATATTGTAATTGCTTCATTTTCATTATGCAATATGACAAGTGTTCAATAAAAACCTATTTCATCTAAATACATTTATATATATATGTATATATATATATATATATATATATATATATATATATATACTGTATGTATATATATATATATATATATATATATATATATATATATATATATATATATACTGTATATATATAGATTCACAATAACAGCAAACAAACCAGGATTTCTTCAAAGTGACTCAAGTTTATTGATGTTTCGGGGAGTAAACCTCCCCTTCCTCAGAACATGTTGAGGAAGGGGAGGTTTACTCCCCGAAACGTCAATAAACTTGACTCACTTTGAAGAAATCCTGGTTTGTTTGCTGTTATTGTGAAGCTGCATTTACACAGAACAGCCGGGTGGTTGACCATTGGAGGGCAGATTCACATGAAGTATATATATATATATATATATATATAATATACATATATATACAGGGGTTGAAAAACACAGTTGTCTGGTAGTCCCGAACGACTTAGAAATATGAAGTATGTACATTTTTTATTAAGGGCCGCCTTTTTTTTTTATTAATGTGTTAGACACTTTTTTTCCCTTTCCCCTTCACTTCCCCAATGATTTCCCGGGCTTTTTGTGAATGAAGTTGGGTGTGAATGGCTGTGATATAGAATACTGGTGCACGTGATTGCAGGTGGGTTGTAAACTGCGACACTGACTCTCTGTGCTGGAATTGTGTGTCAAAGCTCAGGTGGGTGCATCCAGCTGGGATACAGCAGGTGTTGGTACAGGGAGGGTGCTCTGGCTTACTCACTGCCAGGATTACTGGCCAGCTAAAAAATAAAAATTCACCATAATGTACAATTCATATGACATGGAGCTTTAGCCTGAGGTGCCATGCATTCGTCTTTTGCCCTCTCACTGTAAATGATTCCTGGGCATCAGTATGGGCACATCCTACAAGTAGCTTCTTCTTGCTGACATTCTGTGGTCTTATACACTCTCTTACGGAGCACGTGTCCTTAGCAAGTCTTTGGTGACACTAGCGGAACTTGCCATGGAAACCGAGAGGTGACCGCGGAGTATCTACAGCTGTGACCGATCATGGTGAGAATACAGTGCATTTTGTTAGTAGGGTGCGTGCTTACATCTCACTGGGGACCTCTGGTTAATAACAGGCACTAAGCTAACGCTGCAGGGTTTTAGACTTATTAGAGTAGTATGTTACTTGTCTTACAGCCGAAGCAGCTAATGAGTGCTGAACATTGATCTACATGGATGTGCTGGTGACATGGAGTTACGAAACTCACGGCATTCCTTCTGCACAGTGAGCCCATTGTCTCACAAATACAGCACTTGTTCCCTGCAGCTCTAGATGTAGACGGCATGATGCAGATGCTTCATGCGACTAAGCTTTCTGACCAGTCTTTAACTCTGTGTTTACAAGGTTTCCAAATTTGTGTTTATACAAAACCCAGTTTCTTTAGGCTGGTGGCATTGTTGTGACCGACTCTTTCCCTCCCTCCCTGTCTCTGTCCCTCCTTCCCTCCCTCCCTGTCTCTTTCCCTCCCTCTCTCCCTCCCTGTCTCTTTCCCTCCCTTCTTTTCCCTCCCTCCCTGTCTGACTGTCTCTTTCCCTTCCTCCCTGTCTCTTTCCCTCCATCCCTCCCTGTCCTTCCCTCCCTCCCTGTCTCTTTCCCACCCTCCCTGTCTCTTTCCCTCCCTTCCTCCTTCCCTTTCTCTTTCCCTCCCTCCCTCCCTTTCTCTTTTCCTCCCTCCCTTTCTCTTTTCCTCCCTCCCTGTGTCTTTCCCTCCCTATCTCATTTCCTGTCTCTTTCCCTCCACCCCTCCCTCCCTGTCTCTTTCCCTCCCTTCCTCACTGTCTTTTTCCCACCCTCCCTTTCTCTTTCCCTCCCTATCTCACTCTCTGTCTCTTTCCCTTTACCCCTCCCTCCCTATCTTTTTCCCTCCCTCCCTGTCTCTTTCCCTACCTGTCTCTTTCGCTACATCCCTCCCTGTCTCTTCCCCTCCCTGTCTCATTCCCTCCCTTTCTCTTTCTCTCCCTTACTCCCTGTCTCTTTCCCTCCCTTTCTCTTTCCCTCCCTTCTTCCCTGTCTCTTTCCCACCCTCCCTTTCTCTTTCCATCCCTCCCTCCCTGTTTCTCTTTCGCTCCCTCCCTGTCTCTTTCTCTCCCTTCCTCCCTGTCTCTTTCCCTCCCTTTCTCCCTCCCTTACTCCCTGTCTCTTTCCCACCCTCCCTTTCTCTTTCCATCCCTTCCTCCCTGTCTCTTTCCCGCCCTCTCTCCCTTTCCTGTCTCTCTCTTTCCCTCCATCTCTCTCTCCCTCCCTGTCTCTCTCTTCCCCTCCCTGTCTCTATCTTTCCCTCCCTCCCTGTCTCTCTCTTTCTCTGTCTCCCTCCCTCTCTGTCTCTTTCCCTCCCTCCCTCCTTGTCTCTTTCCCTCTCTCTCTCTTCCTTCCTGCCTCTCTCTCCCTCCCTCTTTCTCTCCCTTCCTGTCTCTTTCCATCCCTCCTTCCCCCTCTTTCTCTCCTGCCCTCTCTCCCTCTCTCCTTCCCTCTCTGCCTCCCTCTCTCTCTCCCTCCCTGCCTCCCTCTCTTCCTCCCTGTCTCTCTCTCCCCCTCCCTGTATCTCTCTCTCTTTCTCTCTCTCTCTCTCTCTCTCTTTCTATCTTATTCTCTCTTTCTCTCTCTCTTTTTTTGTTAATACAAATGTGTAATACGTGTAAGTGTGGTTCGTGAAATTTTAATTTGACACATTCCGCAACACAAAAATATGAAGTAAAAAAATGGGACCACTAAGAAATTTCATGGGACCACTAGCTCTTGCGCAACTTTTTCAACCCCTGTATATGTGTATATATATATATATATATATATATATATATATATATATAAATAACAGTCATTGGTGGTACAGCACTCCCAGTAACAATTAAAATGACTTCTGCCCAGGGTGCACTTTAACTATGTGTACACAGTTCATGAAAGTAAAAAGGCACTCACTGGGTCTTAAATGTTGAAAATTCTTTTTCTATTTATTAAAGTGACATTTCAGGTTTTATCCCATCCTCAAACCAAGGATGGGATAAAACCCGAAACGTCACTTTAATAAATAGAAAAATAATTTTCAATATTTAAGACCCGGTGAGTGCCTTTTTACTTTCATGAACTATATATATATATATATATATATATATATTGGTGCAAAAGGCCAGCACTCACTATTCCATTTTCAAGCCGGGGTGCATCCCACAAAGCAATATACAGAATAAGTCCAAAAAGAGAGCACTCACCGTGTTTCAAGGGTGTTTAATCCATTTGTAAACGTTTTTGGGGAATGACCCCCTCATCAGACAAGTGAGTAAAACAATAACCAGTGCACTTACCTAATGATACTATTTATGAGGGAGGGTGTCCATATGTCGCCGGCTCCCATGGGAGAGCGCCAACCCGAAACCCAGAAGTGGCCTCAGTGACATCTCGCGGGCGTCGACGGCGCACCACACAACTGCCCATAGTGACAATCTGTGTAAACATAACAGGTTGCTATGGTGATGTACAAAATCATGTTCATATAAACATAAGTAGGCTATTAAACTTAAAAATAGACCAATATTGGTGCTGTATATCATAAACATGCTAATTTGGTCATAGTGAGTATTCAAATAGCAACCTAGAGTCTTAAAAACGTATCTAGAAAAGATAGGGAAACAAAATAATTGGGCTAAATTATTCAGGCACAAGATGAATCTTGCTATGAGACCTATATATTAGGAGAAAGTACATAATAACTAGATATTGACAAACTGCTGAATACTGTCAAGTGATCCATCATATGGTGATCCACTACATTGGCCTAACTTGATGGTCTCCAAAAAGGGGGGGGGGGGGGGTGTTAAGGCACCAATAAAGAGAAGGGGGAAAAAAAGGAAAGAAAAAGGAGTAAGGCTAAAAAAAAGAGAAAAAAAAATCCAAGAAGACAAAAAGAAAAATAAGATAAAAGGAAAACATATGTCATGTACGCAGATAGTACATATATACGTGTAGAGCTTAATCCTGTATTGGAAGCAGGTCTTCTGCAGGAAATGGTTAAATTTATAAGGAAAAATGAATTAAATACAACTATATACACAAAAATCCAATTTAAATATAAAGTAGTCAGAGGATGATTAGTCACAAAAAACAATGCCAGTCCAGCTGGGTATTGAGCCCTTTACGGACCAAGGTGCCCAGTTCATAAGTCCACCTTACCTCCCATTGTAGGATAATTTTTCCCCTGTCCCCTCCTCTTACAAGAGGTGGGACATGATCAATCAGGGTATATTATAGGTCCTTAACTGAATGTCCCTGTTGCAAAGAATGCAGAGTCCTAATAGAGGACCTATGGTTGGCCATTCTTGTGCGGAGGTCATCTGTGGTCTTCCCGACATAAAACAGACTACAGTTGCAATGAAGCAAATATACTACATGTGTGGTAGTGCACGTGAGTCTATATTTATGAAAGTATTTATTTTTCTTATGGGGATGGGTAAATTAAGAACCTGTGATCAGTCCATTGCAGGTAGTACACCCTATGCATCTATAACATCCGGGTTTTCCATTTAACCATGTTGTTTTTTGGTAACAGTGGACTGGGTCTGTATGGACCAGACTATCCCTAAGGGACCTGGCCCTTTTGAACCCTACCCTGGGGGCAGTCATGTTCTGTAGTGGTAAGTTATGATCCAAAGCAATGATCTGCCAATTCTTCTGTATGTTTCTGGAAATCCCCTGTTTTTCATGGGTGTAGGTTGTGACGAATGTCATCCGTCATCCTCCAGGGAACTGAACAAGATAAAGGGACAGCAGTTACATCAGCAAATAAAGGATCAGAGGGAACCAACAGAACCACTGATGACATTCGTCACAACCTATACCCATGACAAACATGGGATTTCCAGAAACATACAGAAAAATTGGCAGATCATTACTTCAGATCATAACTTACCACTACAGAACATGACTGCCCCCAGGGTAGGGTTCAAAAGGGCCAGGTCCCTTAGGGATAGTCTGGTCCATACAGATCCGGTCCACTGTTACCAAAAAACAACATGGTTACATGAAAAACCCGGATGCTATAGATGCATAAGGTGTACTACCTGCAATGGACTGATCACAGGTTCTTACTTTACCCACCCACATAAGAAAAAAGAAATACTTTTATAAATACAGACTCACGTGCACTACCACACATGTAGTATATTTGCTTCATTGCAACTGTGGTCTGTTTTATGTCGGGAAGACCACAGATGATCTCCGCACAAGGATGGCCAACCATAGGTCCTCTATTAGGACAGCCATAGACAGAGGCCATACGGACCAACCGGTGGCTCTGCATTTTTTGCAACAGGGACATTCAGTTAAGGACCTACAATATAACCTGATTGATCATGTCCCACCTCTCTTAAGAGTAGGGGACAGGGGAAAAATTCTCCTACAATGGGAGGCAAGGTGGACTTATGAACTGGGCACCTTGGTCCCTAAAGAGCTCAATACCCAGCTGGACTGGCATTGTTTTTTGTGACTAACCATCCTCTGACTACTTTATATTTAAATTGGATTTTCATGTATATAGTTGTATTTAATAATTTTTCCTTATATATTTAACCATTTCCTGCAGTAGACCTGCTCCCAATAAGGGATTGAGCTCTACACGTATATATGTACTATTTACGTACATGACATATGTTTTCCTTTTATCCTATTTTTCTTTTTTTCTTCTTGGTTCCTTTTTCTTTATTATTTTTGTTTTGCCTTACTCCTTTTTCTTTACTTTTCTTTCCTTTTTTTCTTCTCTTTTTTCTTCCTTTTCTTCCCTTCTCTTCATTGGTGCCTTAACACCCCACTCCCCCCTTTTTGGAGACCATCAAGTTAGGTCAATGTAGTGGATCACCATATGATGGATCACTTGACAGTATTCAGCAGTTTGTCAATATCTAGTTAATACATACTTTCTCCTAATATATAGGTCTCATAGGTAGATTCATCTCCTGCCTGAATAATTTAGCCCAATTATTTTGCCTCCCTATCTTTTCTAGATTGTTGGCCTTTCTCCTTTTTTACTTATTTTTACTCTTTACTTTTCGCCCTTGTCTTCTTTCACTACTTTTCCTTATTCTTCATTTTTTTCTTGTGTGAGGACCCATTCTGTTAGGATGCCTGATATGCTTTATGACACTCTGCTCCCTATATACTTTTTTAAGACTCTAGGTTGCTATTTTAATACTCACTATGACCAAATCAGCACGTTTATGATATACAGCACCAATATTGGTCTATTTTTATGTTTAATAGCCTACTTATGTTTATATGAACATGATTTTGTACATCACCATAGCAACCTGTTTTGTTTACATAGATTGTCACTATGGGCGGTTGTCTGGTGCGCTGCTGATGCCGGCGTGTTGATGTCACTGAGGCCACTTCCGGGTTTCGGGTTGGCGTTCTCCCATGGGAGCCAGAGGCATATGGACACCCTCCCTCATAAATAGTATCATTAGGTAAGTGCACTGGTTATTGTTTTACTCACTTGTCTGATGACGGGGTCATTCGCCGAAAACGTTTATGAATGGATTAAACACCCTTGAAACACCTTGAGTGCTCTCTTTGGACTTATTATATATATATATATATATATATATATATATATATATATATATATATATATATACACACACACACAGTATGGTGCAAAAGTCTTAGGCCACCATTAGATTTTTTTTTAGTAATGGTATAATGACCATATATAATTATTTCCCAGTCTCTTTATTACAATACAACCAGAAAATACAGGATATTTGTATGCAGTATTAAGAAACAGAAAAAAAAATCTGAAAAAAACTGCTCCTAAAGGCTAAAGTGGCAAGAATTTAGTGTGACCTCCCATTACACTTGAGCAATAGCAGGAACCTGGCTCTAAATGGAATGGAACCCCAATTCATTGCTAACACTTGTATTTGTCCTACTGTTTCATGTCAAAATGACTGGCTGAAAAAGGTCTATTACACCAGGTTTGTGCAAGACATGCTTGAGCATTACATACACATGTAGTATGAGTTTAATTCATTGGAAGCTTGCTAATAAGACCAACTTTCAATCACATCATTCCATTCAAAATGACAAAGATCACAGAACTTTACAGACATAAAATCATACTTTCTTCTATAAAGGTAAGACGAGTCCACGGAATCATCCATTACTTGTGGGATATTATCCTTCCCTACAGGAAGTGGCAAAGAGCACCACAGCAGAGCTGTCTATATAGCTCCTCCCTTAGCTCCACCCCCCAGTCATTCTCTTTGCCTACTCTAAGTACTAGGAAGGGTAAAGTGAAAGAGGTGATAAAATATTAGTTTTTAATTTCTTCAAGCAAGAGTTTGTTATTTTAAATGGTACCGGTTTGTACTATTTACTCTCAGGCAGCAGATGGATGAAGACTGCTGCCTGGAGGATGATGATCTTAGCATTTGTAACTAAGGTCCATTGCTGTTCCCACAGAGGCTGAGGAGTACAGGAAACTTCAGTGTGAGGAACGGTTTCATGCTATGCAGCAATGAGGTATGTTCAGTCATATTTTTTCTGGAGAGACTGTGTATTTCAGAAAGGCTGACATTATACCCAGGAGGGTAAGGGTAAGCAGTAATCCTAGAGCTAAAAGAAGGGCATTACTTAGCTTGCATATGGGGCCAATTTCATATATGGTTGACACTGAATGACAAATGTTTGTGAGCAAACTTTTTTTGAAGGGAGTGCTTTAACGTTTTTTGTAGGCAAGGAACGTTTTGGGCAACTTTATTAGGGCACACATGGCTTAACTTTAGGGTTTTAGAACCCACATGGCTAGTTATAACCGCTCTGGTGCGGTTCTTTAGGCTGAGGAAACATCGAGTGAGATGGGCGGGGCCTACAGTTAGTTTGTCAGCAAGCAGCAAGCTCTAACTTCTGAGCGCCCTGGTGTATGTTTTGGGCCAAATCGAAGCTTTTACCCCACACTGTTGATCCCTGAGGGCAGGTAGGGCCACAGCAGGGCAAGGTGCTGAGGTTTTTTTTTTCCGGATCTCGGCCTATTTTCGATCCGGTTTGGTAATTAAGGGGTTAATTATTAAAAAATGTTGTTGTGCAATCTTAATTACTTATAGTGTGTCTACATACAAAATTTTGAGAAATTTAGTGCATGTTTAGGCTGTTTTGAAGAACGTGTATGCTTTTTTTCTCTTAAAGGCGCAGTACCGTTTTTTAAGATTGTTATTTTTTCAATAAATAAAGTGTTTTCATGCTTGTTTGTGGTCATTACTAGCCTGTTCAACATGTCTGACATTGAGGAAAAGTCAATGTTCAATATGTTTAGAAGCCATTGTGGAACCTCCACTTAGAATGTGCCCCTCATGCACTGAAAGGTCTATAAATTGTAAAAAACATATTTTAGCTACTAAAAGTATGTTGCAGGATGATTCTCAGTCAGAAGAGAATCAGGTTATGCCATCTAATTCTCCCCAAGTGTCACAACCGTTAACGCCCGCACAAGCGACGCCAAGTACTTCTACTGCGTCTAATTCTTTCACCCTGCAAGATATGGCCGCAGTTATGAATACTACCCTCACAGAGGTTTTATCTAAGCTGTCTGGGTTGCAAGGGAAGCGCAGCAGGTCTGGTGTGAGAACAAACGCTGAGCCCTCTGACGCCTTATTAGCTATATCCGATGTACCCTCACAATGTTCTGAAGTGAGGGATTTGCTGGCTGAGGGAGAGATTTCTGACTTAGGAAATATGTTCCCTCAGACAGATTCAGATATGACGGCTTTTAAATTTAAACTAGAACACCTCCGCTTATTGCTCAGGGAGGTTTTAGCGACTGACCCTATTGTAGTTCAAGAGAAATTGTGTAAAATGGACAGATTCCTAGAGGTTCCTGTCTACACTGATGTTTTTCCGGTCCCTAAGAGGATTTCGGAAATTGTTTCTAAGGAGTGGGATAGACCAGGTATTCCGTTCGCTCTCCCTCCTACTTTTAAGAAAATCTTTCCCATATCAGACGCCGTGCGGGACTCGTGGCAGACGGTCCCTAAGGTGGAGGGAGCTATTTCTACCCTGGCTAAGCGTACAACTATATCTATTGAGGACAGTTGTGCTTTTAGAGATCCTATGGATAAAAAATTAGAAGGTCTCCTGAAGAAAATATTTGTTCATCAAGGTTTTCTTCTCCAACCTACAGCGTGCATTGTTCCTGTAACTACTGTAGCGTCCTTTTGGTTAGAGGCTCTGGAAGAGCCTCTTCAGGTTGAGACTCCATTAGAGGATATTCTGGATAGAATTAGGGCTCTCAAGCTAGCTAATTCTTTCATTACAGATGCCGCTTTTCAATTGGCTAAATTAGCAGCGAAGAATTCAGGTTTTGCCATTTTAGCGCGTAGAGCGTTATGGCTTAAGTCCTGGTCTGCTGATGTGTCATCAAAGGCTAAGCTTTTAGCCATCCCTTTCAAGGGTAAGACCCTATTTGGCCTGAACTGAAAGAGATCATTTCAGACATCACTGGAGGGAAAGGCCATGCCCTTCCTCAGGATAAGATGAATAAAATGAGGACCAAACAAAATCATTTTCATTCCTTTCGAAACTTCAAAGGTGGTCCCTCTTCCTCTTATCCTGCCGCAAAGCAAGAGGGGAATCTTGCTCAAACCAAGTCAGTCTGGAGACCTAACCAGACTTGGAACAAGGGTAAACAGGCCAAGAAGCCTGCTGATGCCACCAAGACAGCATGAAGGGGTAGCCCCCGATCTGGGATCAGATCTAGTAGGGGGCAGACTTTCTCTCTTCGCTCAGGCTTGGGCAAGAGACGTTCAGGATTCCTGGGCTTTAGAAATAGTAACCCAGGGGTACCTTCTAGATTTCAAAGATTCTCCCCCAAGGGGGAGATTCCATCTTTCTCAATTGTCTGTAAACCAGACAAAAAGAGAGACGTTCTTACGCTGTGTAGAAGACCTATATTCCATGGGAGTGATCTGCCCAGTTCCGGAAACAGAACAGGGGCAAGGGTTCTACTCCAATCTGTTTGTGGTTCCCAAAAAAGAGGGAACTTTCATATCAATTCTGGATCTCAAGATCCTAAACAAATTCCTCAGAGCCCCATCCTTCAAGATGGAGACCATTTGGACTATTTTGCCAATGATCCAGGAGGGTCAATATATGACCACCGTGGACTTAAAGGATGCATATCTACACATTCCTATCCACAAAGATCATTACCAGTTCCTCAGGTTCGCCTTTCTGGACAAGCATTACCAGTTTGTGGCTCTTCCCTTCGGGTTGGCCATGGCTCCCAGAATTTTCACAAAGGTGCTAGGGTCCCTTCTGGCGGTTCTAAGGCCGCTGGGCATAGCTGTGGCACCTTATCTGGACGATATCTTAATCCAGGCGTCAACTTACCAACTAGCCAAATCTCACACGGACATCGTGTTGGCTTTTCTAAGATCTCACGGGTGGAAGGTGAACGTAAAAAAGAGTTCACTTATCCCTCTCACAAGAGTTCCATTCCTGAGAACTCTGATAGATTCGGTGGACATGAAAATTTTTCTGACGGAGGTCAGGAAATCAAAGATTTTAACCACCTGCCGAGCTCTTCATTCCTCGGCCATCAGTGGCTCAGTGTATGGAGGTAATCGGACTAATGGTAGCGGCAATGGACATAGTTCTGTTTGCTCATTTGCATCTCAGGCCACTGCAACTATGCATGCTCAAACAGTGGAATGGGGATTATGCGGATTTATCTCCTCAGATAAATCTGGATCAAGAGACCAAAGACTCTCTTCTTTGGTGGTTGTCACAGGATCATCTGTCCCAGGGAATGGGTTTCCGCAGGCCAGCATGGGTCATAGTGACGACGGACGCCAGCCTATTGGGCTGGGGTGCAGTCTGGAACTCCCTGAAAGCACAGGGTGTGTGGACTCAGGAGGAGGTTCTCCTCCTGATCAATATTCTAGAACTGAGAGCGATATTCAACGCACTTCAGGCGTGGCCTCAGCTGGCTTCGGCCAGATTCATAAGATTCCAGTCGGACAATATCACGACTGTAGCATATATCAATCATCAGGGGGGAACAAAGAGTTCTCTAGCGATGATAGAGGTTACCAAAATAATTTGATGGGCAGAGACTCACTCTTGCCATCTGTCAGCAATCTATATCCCAGGAGTGGAGAACTGGGAAGCGGATTTTCTAAGTCGTCAGACTTTTCATCCGGGGGAATGGGAACTCCATCCGGAGGTGTTTGCACAATTGATTCATCAATGAAGCACACCGGAATTGGATCTGATGGCGTCTCGTCAGAACGCCAAACTTCCTTGTTACGGGTCCAGATCAAGGGATCCTCAAGCAGTACTGATAGATGCTCTAGCAGTACCCTGGTCGTTCAACCTGACTTATGTGTTTCCACCATTTCCTCTCCTTCCTCGTTTAATTTCCAGAATCAAACAGGAGAGAGCTTCGGTGATTTTGATAGCACCTGCGTGGCCACGCAGGACTTGGTATGCAGACCTGGTGGAGATGTCATCTCTTCCACCATGGACTCTGCCACTGAGATAGGACCTTTTGATTCAAGATCCCTTCCACCATCCAAATCTAGTTTCTCTGCGGCTGACTGCCTGGAGATTGAACGCTTGATTTTATCCAAGCGGGGATTCTCTGAGTCGGTCATAGATACCTTGATTCAGGCTCAGAAGCCTGTCACTAGGAAAATTTATCATAAGATATGGCGTAAATATCTTTATTGGTGCGAATCCAAAGGCTACTCATGGAGTAAGATCAGGATTCCTAGGATTTTGTCCTTTCTCCAAGAAGGATTGGAGAAGGGGCTATCAGCTAGTTCCTTAAAGGGACAGATATCTGCTTTATCAATTCTACTGCACAAACGTCTGGCAGATGTTCCAGACGTTCAGTCTTTTTGTCAGGCTTTAGTTAGAATCAAGCCTGTGTTTAAACCTGTTGCTCCACCATGGAGTTTGAATTTAATTTTTTAAGTTCCTCAAGGGGTTCCGTTTGAACCTATGCATTCCATAGATATTAAGCTTCTATCTTGGAAAGTTCTGTTTTTAGTTGCTATCTCTTCGGCTCAAAGAGTTTCGGAACTATCTGCATTACAATGTGACTCGCCTTATCTTGTTTTCCATGCTGATAAGGTGGTTCTGCCTACCAAACCTGGATTCCTTCCTAAGGTTGTTTCTAATAAGAATATCAATCAGAAAATTGTTGTTCTTTCTCTGTGTCCTAATCCTTCCTCTAAGAAGGAGCGTCTATTGCACAACTTGGACGTGGTTCGTGCTTTAAAGTTTTACTTGCAAGCGACCAAAGATTTTCGTCAAACATCTTCTTTGTTTGTTGTCTATTCTGGAAAATGTAGCTACCTCTCTTGCCTTTTGGCTAAAAAGCATCATCCGTTTGGCATACGAGACTGCTGGACAGCAGCCTCCTGAAAGAATTACAGCTCACTCTACTTGAGCGGTGGCTTCCACATGGGCTTTTAAAAATGATGCTTCTGTTGAACAGATTTGTAAGGCTGCGACTTGGTCTTCGCTTCATACCTTTTCCAAATTTTCCAAATTTGATACCTTTGCTTCTTCGGAGGCTGTTTTTGGGAGAAAAGTTCTTCAAGCAGTGGTGCCTTCTGTTTAACCATCTGTCTTGTCCCTCCCGTTCATCCGTGTCCTGTAGCTTTGGTATTGTATCCCACAAGTAATGGATGATTCCGTGGACTCGTCTTACCTTTATAGAAGAAAACTAAATTTATGCTTACCTGATAAATTGATTTCTTCTATGGTAAGATGAGTCCACGACCCGCCCTGTCATTTTAAGACAGATTATATTTTTTGATTTAAACTCAGTCACCTCTGCACCTTGTAGTTTCTCCTTTTCCTTCCTGTACCTTTGGTCGAATGACTGGGGGGTGGAGCTAAGGGAGGAGCTATATAGACAGCTCTGCTGTGGTGCTCTTTGCCACTTCCTGTAGGGAAGGATAATATCCCACAAGTAATGGATGATTCCGTGGACTAGTCTTGCCATAGAAGAAATCAATTTATCAGGTAAGCATAAATTTCGTTTTTGCATCAGCAAGGCCACTCTCAAAGTGAAATCAGCAAACAAAATCGATACTCAAGAAATTTAAAGAATAAGGAGAGGTCAAGGACAAAAAAGCACTGGAAGGCCATCTGGCAGCTTCATCTGGATGCCAAGTTGACCCTTCTACAGTCCAAAGAAGCTTGATCAGCCAAGAAACCACTTTTTCGGAAGCGGAACAGGGTGAAAAGGCTAAGATATGCTAACACTCACAAAGATTGGAATGAAGATCAGTGGAAAAGAGTATTATGGAATGACAAATCAAAGTTTTAAATTTTTGGGTCCAATCGTCAATAATATGTGATGTGAGAAGAAGAGTTGGAGAGAGATGGAAGAATGAGTGATTGCGGCCTTCAGTGAAACATGGTGGAGGGTCTGTACTGGTTTAGGACTGCATTTCTGCCAGTGATGTTGACCATATTGTACAAATTGATGGAATCATGAATGCTGAAAAGTACAGACAGGTTATAATTCATCATGCCATTCCTTCTGGAAAGCGCCTGATTGGTGATGGTTTTATGTTTCAGCATGATAACGATCCCAAGCACACTGCTAATGCAGTAAAATCATATTTGGAGAGAAAAACAGCTGATAAAACACTGACAGTTATGGACTAACCTCCACAGAGTCCAGACCTGAATATTATATAGGCGGTATGGTATCTCCTGGCCAGAGAAAGAAATAAAAGACAACCTAAATCTAAAGAAGAACTCTGTAAAGTGCTAAAAGAAGCCTGGTATAATATACCAGAAGATTACTTCAGAAAACTTTAAGACAGTCTCACTAAAAGAGTTCAAGATGTGCTTAGTGCCAAGAGAGGTCCAACTAAATACTGACTTTTGCCTGTAGAAGCCATTTTATTCTGAAAATAGTGTTTTTTTTATATTCCTGTATTTTCTGTTTGTATCTTAATAAAGAGATCGAAAAATAAATATGGATGGTCATTAAAACTTTTCTAAAACAACAAATCTAATGGTGGCCTAAAACTTTTCCACAGTACTGTATATATATGATAGAGATATAGATGTGTATATAGATATAAAACTATATACACTATATTATCAGGTTAGAATTATAATAATGCATCACTAATAGCTGTATCTAAAAAGAAACAGTATATAATTAAGATACAGGTCTAGTATACAGAAACAGCAACAAACAAGATTAATTACCCAAGAAGGGAGCAGTTTAATCTCTAGATAGTTAATAAACTCAGTTCCCTAGAGTCTCTCTATTGGTGTTATTTTTTACTTGTTTTGCTAATTAAAATTGCATTTGATTATAGTGTATATTCAATAATTAAATAGACATTAGTAAACAGTCGATTTGTCATAATTGTTATACAAAATATAGCTTTAATTATTTAAATATCTGGCAGATAAATACAATTTATTTACTTTGCTCTGTACCAAAATATCTTGATTTTTATTTTATAATTCACAATTTATATCAGTTATATTATTTCTATCTAGCTATTTACTATAATTCCATGCTTTCTAACTCCTTTTATCAATGAATTAGACAATTAATCTATGTTTACTGTTTACTATCTTCATACCATATTGTACCATTTAAGTAAATTGTAAAGTCATTTTTAATTATATGTTGTATCTGAACCATGAAAGAATATTTTTTGGTGCTATGTCCCTTTTAAAGATAGGTCTTGATAAACAATGTATTGTCAGTGTGTAGTTAAATAAAGGCAGTGACTGGTGTCTACAGAGTCAGACATATGCCGTCTCTGATTGGCTCAGTGGCTGTGTTTATCTCTATTTATGTGTGTGTATGCATTTGTGTGTGTATAGAATTATATAACTATTTATAAGTAAAGCCAGGACAGTGCCCTAGCAATATTCTCTACACAGGACCATACAGCAGAAAATGACAAGCAAGACCACTGTATGTGGAGCATTGAGTCCTTGCCTCAATACCCTCTCCAGCATTAATCTGAGGTATGTGGGTTTACGCTTTGCAAACTTCTGCCAGGTACCATCTCAGGCATTTAGTTCAAGAACCTGTGAAAATGTAGATAACCTTTTTAGTACTTTGGAAGATCCTCTCACAAACACCATCATCAAGATAAAACCCTCACTGTTTATTTTCCATCTGGAAGCAAAAGACAGTAATATGTGTAATTTGAAACGCAAAACCATGTATTGTCCCACCAACTTAGTAAAACTAATATTCCCTGACAGAACTGCTCAAGGAAAATAGAATATGTGGGAAGGTAGCAAGATATGTAGCAAATGACACCTGAGTGCATGTCTGTATAATTGCAGAAAGCAAAGGATAAAACAATAACAACACAAATAACAATTAATTTATAAGTAGGTGACAAAACATAATTTAAATTAGAGGGGGGCGTGTCTGGGCAGCGAACCAATATGGCCACAATATTAGGAGCTCTGGATGATGAATAAGATATCCGTCGAATATCCTCTGTAAACAGCACCATCAACCACTGAAAACAAGTGATATAGACTCATCAAAGTCTGGTGAATCCATCACTATTAAGATTGCTGTGTAAGTGAACCTAGAACCCTGATCCAGATCGTTAGTATCTCTGGCAGCGGCCTAACCTCGAGATCCTGCCCCCCCCCCCCCCAGTAATCTGGGTAGAGCAGTTGCTTCTGAACTGCATAAATAACAATTTCATGCAATGGAAGATATCTATATTTTTATGCAAACCCTCTTGGAAGAATTTGAGGGGATAATGGCTGATAGATTCGACCGATTGACCAAGCTTGTCCAACTTACAGATCGAGCCGCAGCGGCATGCTCTACAGAAAAGGCAGGAAAAGCAGAGCAGATTGACCATAAAGGTCCGCAGCAACGCATAACAAGTCAAACTCATGATCGTGACTATGACATGCATTGCTCAGTCTACGCCACTCCGGGAAGTGTGGCCGGCCCCCGGGAGCAGGACATAAGTCAAGTACAGGAGGGGTCGATGACCCGTGCTGCCACTAATGTGTCATTAACACCTACATTTACCTCTGGGCGAGGTGGACTGCCAGACCTCTTTGGCAAACGACTCTGCTAGATGAGACTGCAGAGGAGAACTCCCAATAATCCGTCCCAAGAGACACAGCAACAATCAGGTACTGTTTGTGGAGGGTGTCCCTTTGGGCTACAGTCGCTTCTTACTCCCAAAGGGCAGCAACCTAAGCCTGAGAAGGCCATTGCCCCAATAGCCGATCACCTATATCTCTATGAGCAATCGGCTCAATTCAAAGACACATGGACACAGCTTGAGTTGACATTTCAATTGGCTGCAGTGCTTGGGGACTTCTACTTACAACAATAGAGTAGCAGGACACTACCACTGTCTTTCTCAATCTCTTCTGGCTGCTGTCCTTAATCCGGAGTAGGATAAAAATCTCTTCTGACAATGTAAGGTGGACTTCTATTACACCTAACTTGACTGGACTCTTTGTTGTATCCTGACCCCAGAGAAAAATGAAAAGATCCCAGTGAATGTTTAATATATTTATCATGCATAATTCATATATGTCCACTATGGGTGAATTGTTTACCAGACGAGATATGGGGGAAAAGTATAGCCAGCTATAAAACTTACATCATTATGACAACCCATAACGGGTCTCCTAATTGATTCCCTAATCGATCCCTTCATGAACCTATAATTTAACAATATGCAGTAACATTCTCACTCCTCTTGGTCTATTATTAAAGATGGCCACTCGGTCTGATTGAGGTACCTTGAGAGGGAAAACTTAGAGTGATATTTGTCTTTTTGTAGCCGTTATCTCTCTCTAAAATATGCCAGTTCACCCGCAAATGACATAGATATAGTTTTGCTAAGTAATTACTAGGAAATGTTTTTATCTGTATAATTGCCTCAAATTTAGCCATATTCTAAGCCCGACCTTACCTGTCTATTTATATGCTAACATTACTGCATATAACCAATTTATTATGCATACTTGCAAATTAATATATATGTATTAGATTTCAACACTTTGAAACTGCCTGATGATTGGGATGCTATGCTTATTATTTATTCTACAAGTATACTATACCTCCTTCTAAATGATTGGGATACTATGTTTATTATGTACTCTATAAGTAGGTTATACTTCCTAATAAATGGTTAGGATGCTATGTTTATTATATACTCTATAAGCAGGTTATACTCCCTACTAAATGACTTGGTTGCTATGTTTATTATATACGCTATAAGCAGGTTATACTCACTTCTAAATTATTGAGATGCTATGTTTATTATATACCTATAAGTAGGTTATACTCCTTACTAAAAGATTGGGATGTTATGTTTATTATATACTCTATAAGCATGTTATACTCCCTTCTAAATTAGTGAGATGTTATGTTTATTATATCCTCTATAAACAGGTTTTACTTACTTCTAATTTATGCATGATTTGAAAATCTCTAAAAATGTATTTCTGAGCGTTTGAAAGATTACTACTATCCTTATGTTTGAGATTGTAACCATAAGTGGAGGGACCTTGTTCCTACCCTTCCATAGGCCTTAAAGGAAGCTGCTATAACTCATCCTCGCTCACTTCCCTATAATAGGACAGATCCAAGAGGGCCCCTATCTTATCTCACAGGTGGCGATATCTTCTCTTATAATTGAAACTATATTCTTTTCTAAAAATTATAATAAAATGAAGGTGCACACTATTTATCTAATGCGTTACCTTCAGTGCTAGCAGTCCCAAGAAATAATATACATGTAGTAATGAAGAAAGGACTGAGACCCAATAAGTATCAGACAAAGTAGGACCAAAGGCTGCACAGAGGTGTAACAACGCTTTATTACTACAACAATTGTAGTTGGCTTTAAACAAGTGGGACGTCTCTCCTCCACCCATTTTTCATTTAGTAAACACACTTACATTAAAAATAAAAAAAGGATAAAACCAACAAAGCTCAGATTATATGCACAAATCCTAACACAGATGCTATGTAAATGGCAATAATTATATTGAAACACCAATACTTTATGCAAAGAGACAGCTAACTCGCTGCTAATACGTGCTGTAATGAGTGTGACAAGTCCAATACTGCAAATATATATATGAGCAAGGGTAGCTGTGGGGCCCCAAAAATGAAGAAAAAGACTTGTTGTATTAGAGAGTCCGTGATGTTACTTCAAAAGGTGCCTCAACTTCTTTAGTGGTCGTCGTTTACATAATATTTATTTAGATAAGAAAATGACATAACTCAAAATCTCTGTCTGTTGTGGGTATCCAAACAAAATATGCATTTTAATTCCAACTGATCCAAAGTATTTTGAGATTTTGAGTTATGTTGTTTTCTTATCTGATGTAATATTGTATTTATTATACAAACTGTTTTATGTATAAAGCCCTATGGTTCGCTATCCAAATCGTCGGGGGGAAAAGAAAGTAACAGAGAAGGACAAGAAAAAGACAGGTTAAATGTTTTAAATCTGTCTAGCTTTGACTTATCTGAAGCACACTATAACATTCTTTCCAAGGGGTTAGGTTACTCCCCTTCCCAGGACTTTAACCTCTTTAATACCATTATAGACCTCAATAAAAAAAAAATTATGCAAAGTCACCTTGAGGAGACACTTTTGTGGTATTGAGTTTGAAACTTCTGGGAATGAGAGAACCTCTTCCCCTTATAATGATTCTGTAATTCAACAAGATAATTTCACATTTGAGGAACTGAGTTATCTTAATAACTTAAGAATGTTGGAAAGTGAGAGATATAATTATAACAATGTAACTGCGCCCAGTGGAGGCTCCTCTATAGGAGCACTTGAGCACGTGATCCCCCTGATGAACAAAAAAAAGAGTGAGAAATAAAAAAAAAATTAAAAAAATTTTTAAACCTTTTTGGCTGACTTAGTAAAAAAAATTCCTCCAGGCTCAACTGCAGTTTTGTCTAAAAAACAAAAATTGCTGTTTTTAATTCTTTAGGCTGAAAGTGGAATAGGCTTTTGGAATAGGCTTTTGCCTATACTTCTATCTATTGCACATGCTGTATGAAGTATAGGCAAAAACCCTCTCCACTTTCAGCCTGCATTGCCTGCAGCGCCACCTACAGGCCAGCCCATAGCTTTCCTAACCGCATAGCTCTTAGTGTGCGAGTGAGAGCCAGCTGTCACGTGACACTCGTACACTAAGAGCTGTGTGTGTGGGAGGAGGAGCATTGTGGGTTTCAGTTCAGAGTCAGACTTCAGATAGTGAGGAGGTGCAGAGATGCTGCTGGAACAGTTAGCTCCTGTTAGGTGAGGCATCAAATACTGTATATAACTGGTAAACTGTCTGCAACAGTGTATAGAGGTTGCACAACTCAGTCTCAGGCAGAAAGAATGTGGGGGGAGGGGATTGCAGATCGTGTACAGAGGTTGCATCAATACACTGATTCTGTATTATTTTCATTTGGCTTTTTTCTCAGGCAGAATACAAACTTTTCAAATCCTGTCAGAGCAGTCACTGCACGATCTGCAATCCCCTCCCCCCACATTCTCTCTGCCTGAGACTGAGCCATGCTGAAACACAGACTGAAGGGAGTGAAAGCAAAGAACAGAGGTAAGGGGAGCCAGGGGTTTGTTAGGCTTAATTACATAATTTATGTTATCAGTTGAAATGTCTCTAAAGTGCCTGCCTGGGCAAGAGCTGTCAGCCTCCCTCTCTGCAGCTTACAAAGTTGCAACGTTTATTCAGTTTATTTAACCTATTTGCTCCTACATGTTATGAGCAAATGTACATTTTGTCCTAACTTGTGAGTCATACAGCTTCCTAATCACTCTCTCTCTCTCTCTCTCTATATATATATATACACTCTATAGTTATATATATAACTTATCTGCCGAATGCTGGTGGAGAGTTATAGAAAACAGTCCCCCTACCCCCACCTCACAAAATTATCCCATTCCCTTTATGGCCAATCAAAAATGATGTCCAAATTCCTATTCCTTATGTTACTTGCTCTTTCAAATGACGTAGATTCTAACCCTGGTCCCCCAACAAATTCCATTCCTAGCCTTCCAGCTAAAATAGGCCTCTCCTTTGTGCACTGTAACATCCGCAGCTTACTACCAAAAATCAATGCACTGCAAGCATGGTGTTCACATTTCAAGCCCAAAATCATTGTGATCTCTGAATCCTGGCTAACCGCAAAAATACCTGACTCTGCCATTGCTATACATGGGTATTTATGCCATAGAATTGACAGAGCAAAAAGAGGAGGCGGCATTGTAATTTATGTTGACAATTCCATAAAGTTCACCCCCTTACAAAAATCTAGCTCTCCTGCCACCTTTGATTTCCTTTCTGGCACAATTGAGATCCCGTGCAGTAAATCAATCATTGCTGCAGGAATCTACCGTCCACCTAGCTCCCCTGTGCATTCCCTTTCTGACATAGCCCATCTCCTTAGTGAAACTATAGCTCAAACCCCAAAAAGTGAAATTTTGGTCTTTGGAGATTTTAATATTGATTGGCTGAATCCTAAAAACAATAGTTATTGCTCACCATTTATGACTTTGCAGGTAACGCAATTAATCTCCACCCCAACTCGCATAAACATTAAAAGCCATAACCACACCCTCCTCGATTGGATTCTCTCCACTTCCCCTGACCAAATCCAGGAGGCAGGTGTTCTCCCTAACTGTTTCAGTGACCACTGCTTAGTATACTGCGTGCGCAAATTAAGGGCTACTAAATCCACTCCCAAGGTTAAAATCACCAGGTCCTTCAAAAAATGTAATCTTCAATCATTTCTAAATGACACCAAGAACCTCCCCTGGCGCAGATTAAACCTAATTCCAGATTTAGACTCTGCAGTCGAATTCCTTCAGTCCGAACTCCTACAAGTTTAGAATTTGCATGCCCCGCTGCGTAAGGTGAGAGTAAAAGGAGCGCATATGAATTGGATCACAGCTGACCTCATTCAAATGTACCAATTTCGGGATTAATTGTGGTCAAAGTTCAAGCATACTGGCTCTATGAAAGATCACTGTGTATATAGAAAATGGCGAAATATATGCACTAAACAAACAAAATTGGCCAAGGCCCAATATTTCTGTGAAAATCTGAAAAATAACATATCAAACCCTAGAAAGTTTTGGAAAGTCATAAATAACTTACACACTCCCCCAATCCACTCCCAACCCTCCACTGTCAAAGTGGATAACCAAACCCTGCAACTTCCCTTAGAAGAAGCAAGTGCCTTTAACAATTATTTTTTCGGATGCTCCACCACCCTGATTGACAAACTAATAAATGACACGCATCCTGAAACTACAAATGTGGATCAGGCCCCACTAAATCTACAAAGACCAAATATAGATAAGTTCAATTTTAGACCTGTACCCATCAGAAGCCTCGCTTCCATTGAGTCGTTAAAAATGGAGTCGCAAGCTACCGAAGCGGCCGACAGCTAGAAGTAATTTACGGCTCCATTTTAGTACCAGGTTTCCATTGAAATATTTTTGCGGATAGAGTGCAGTCGCTCTTTTCGTGTAGCTGTAAGTTAATGTTGTGTTAACGCTTCCATCTGATGACGGATTTCTTGAAAATCAATTAGTTGCTAAGGTAACTCGACCTTACGCTATAGAATTTACGTTTAATGTCCGTGCTCCTTACCGGTGATCACCTCTCAAGAAAAATAAAGATACACTTATCCATATTTTTAATAATCAAATACTATTTTTTAATATAATTATATTTACCACTTCATAAATATAAGTAATATGTATTGCTGCCCTAGGCATAGGTCTAGTTTGCATTCTGTAGATATGTTCTTGCATATATTATTATATTTAAATATATACTGATATTTCTATTAGAATATAAGTTCAACTATTTCTATACATGAGACAACAATAAATATTACTTATAACAATTTATTTCTACATTAAAACACTTGCATTATTTGCACGTTTTATAATTTCAATAGAAAATAGGTCTCAAAAAGCACAATTTTCCTCTTTTACACCTAGTGGAGCTGGGTGTAATATTTCTCGGTTTGTGCTTTGCTCTTTTATTGGAAACCTGGTATAATTTATCGATTAACGGCATCTATTACTTTCTATGGGACGCGAAGATTTTTTCGGCAGCCGGAGTCCAGCTGCCGATATTGAGGTATAACGCGCCATTGGAAACAGTTGATAAACTATATTGCTTTCGACAGCATATTTAACGGTTTGCGAGTGCACGCAAACTGAATTACGACTCAATGGAAGCGAGGCCATAGTCATTAATAAACACCTTAATAATCTAAAAATGAAAAACCAGTCTGGACCTGATCAAATCCCAGCAATGCTGTTGAAGCTCAGCGCGTCAGCAATTGCTAAACCTGTCACAACCCTAATTAATGAATCCTTGGTGTCTACTGTCTGGATACATACCCAAACTTTGGAAGACTGCAAGAGTAGTGCCTATCCATAAAAGTGGTGAGTTAACCATGGTTACTAACTATCGCCCAATATCATTGCTCCCAGTATTGTCAAAAATCTTAGAAAAATGCGTCCATACGCAACTATGTGAGTATTACCAACAATCTAGCTATATGACCCCTGATCAATTGGGTTTTTGCCCGAATCACTCCACTACAACTGCCCTCCTAAAAGTTTGCAACGACATCCAAACTGGCATGGAACAAGGAGACCTAACTGGAGCTATTTTTTTTTATTTTGCAAAGGCTTTTGACACAGTAGACCACGACATACTACTGCTCAAACTAAAAAACTCAGGTATTGGTGATCGTCCGCTAACCTGGTTTCGATCATATGTATCGGATCGATCACAGTATGTCTCCATTTCTGACAGTGACTCCCTCCCTCTCCTAGTCACGTGTGGTGTTCCCCAAGGTTCCATTCTAGGCCCCCTACTATTCACATTATTTATAAATGATCTGCCAAATGTCTGCAAATCCTCAACCATACACATGTACGCAGACAACACGGTAATCTATGCAAACAAACCCGATCTGCCGCAGCTTGAGGCAGTGCTCCAAGACCAGTTCACAGAGGTAGAAAAGTGGATCTCAAAAAACAAACTCTTCCTAAACACTGACAAAACTGTCACAATGATCTTTGGAACGGTACCTAAATTACGCAAACTACAAAAGTCCCATCTACGCATTAAAACAAAATCAAATGGCACACTGACCGCAGTCCACTCTTTCAAATACTTGGGTATGTTGTTAGACCCCAATCTATCTTTTGGCCTCCACATAGAAAAACTTGCATCTAAACTCTATCCAAAACTAGGTGCCCTGTACAGAAACAAATCCTGCCTCAGCCCTACAGTAATGGAAAAGATTGTACAGCAAATGCTGATGCCAATCATGGATTATGGAGATGTAGTATATGCACCTGCACCGCAAACTCACCTTAATAATCTTAATACACTGTATAACTCATTCTTTGTGCTACAATGTAACTACAGGACCCACCATTGTGACATGCTAAAAGAACTAAACTGGCTGTCACTGGAATCCAGACGCACCCTCCATCTTTCCTGCCTTGTGTTTAAGAGCCTTTCTGGGAAGCTCCCACCCTACCTGAGCAGAATGCTCTCCCCAGCTGTTCCCACCTCCCATAACCTCCGATCCAGTAGCAGTACATTTTTTAGTCTGCCTCCATACAAAAAGAAAGCAGCTCGATCCTCATTTTCCTACAGAGCACCACAATTATGCAACGATCTCCCGCACACTTTAAAACCTTCCCCAAGTCTAAAATCCTTTAAGAGATCCCTCTCTGCATATCTCAAAACAGAATGCATCTGTCGTGGTTGATTATATATTTCCTACCTGTTCTATGTTAAATTCTGCATATGTTATGTATTAATATTGTTTTTGTATTATTGTACCCTATTGTATCAATGCAATGTTTTGTGGACCCAGGACATACTTGAAAACGAGAGAAATCTCAATGTATCCATCCTGGTAAAATATTTAATAAATAATAAATATTTAATAAATAAAAAAAAAAAAAATATATATATATATATATATACTGGGTACAAGAGTCCTGTCACTGGGGCAGTATAAGGACTTTATATATCATCTTCAAAAGCCGCCACTGACTGCACCGTTTGCTTGTAGAAAAAAACATAATAAACAATTCTACCCAGTTAAAGGGCCAGTAAACCTAGAAAATAATGTTATATAATTCTGCACATAGTGCAGAATTATATCACGTTATATTAGTGCTAGCTTTATGCAACATAATATTGCGGTTACATTTTTATTAAAAAAGAGGGTTTTTCAGACCCGCCCTCTGTGATCTACTGAGCGTGTCTGTTTTTTTCACTGAGCGCATCTGGGCAGCTGTCTAGTCACAGCCCAGCCCGATCGCGCCATTACACTCAATGTAGCTCGCTCCTGCTCTGTCTGACAGCGGGAGCGAGCTACATTGAGTGTAATGGTGCGATCGGGCCGGGCTGTGACTAGACAGCTGCCCAGATGCGCTCAGAGGGAAAACCAGACCCGCTCAGTAGATCACAGAGGGCGGGTCTGAAAAACCCTCTTTTTTAATAAAAATGTAACCGCAATATTATGTGCAGAATTACATAACATTATTTTCTAGGTTTACTGGCCCTTTAATGCTAAAGGTGATTTAATTGATGACATTTTCCACACTATAGTGGAGGAGGAACTTGCGAAACTACATCAGGATATGAATAAGAAGTTAGGTAAGAAAACAATAGGTAATCTTAGCAGACACGAGAAACAAGCATTAAAAGAACTTCAAGATTGTGGTGATATTGTTATATCACATTCAAACAAGGGAGGTACAGTTGTCATATTAAACAGATCTGATTAGGTGAATGAGGCAAACAGACAACATAATGACATTGATACCTACAGCACTTTGACATTTAATCCCACTACCAAATTTGTATCTGAAATTGAATTATTACTTAAAGAGGGATAAAGTCTAGCTTTCTTTGATATGGAAACATTTAAATATATTTTAGTTAGAAACCCAAAAATATCAACTTTTAAACACCTGCTGAAAATACATAAGGACAAAAAAAAAAACCCCAGGCAGACCAATAATTTCAACAATAGGCACTCTGGGTGAAAAGGTTGGTGAGTGGGTAGACGACTTTTTGCAACCAATAGTTAAAAATATACCTGGTTATCTAAAAGACACAAAACATTTGTTAAAGTTGTTAGAGAAAGTACAACGTAAAGAGGAATATCAATTATTAACTATTGATGTAGTTTCTCTCTATTCATGTTATACACTTTGCATGATATATTATGTATAGACTATTTGGTTGATCTAGTAAGATTTTTGTTAACACAATTATTTCATATTTAAAAATAAGTTTTCTTTACAAAATCAAGGAACAGCAATAGGGGCAAAATTTCCCCCCTCATATGCTAATCTCTCTCTCTTTTTTTTTTTTTTTAGATGGAAAAGATCTTTACTCCTGTTGACCCATATAGAGATATTTTGATTCTTTTATACTAGATTCATAGATGACATCCTTGTTGTGTGGAAAGGGTACCAACCCACTGTGCTGGATTTTTATAATAAAAAATAATTTAATAATATGGGTAATTTGAGATGTCAATGTAGGGAAACTCACTACAGAAGTCTACCGTAAAGAGATGGCAGCAACTGGATTCCACAGCACCAATAACGAGGAGAAAAGTTTTTAAACTTGAAAGCATTTATTGATCCTTTTAGCTTTCATAAAGCATAGGCACACAGCAGCAAACGCAACGTTTCGGGCTATCAACCCTTACTCATGCTAATACAGAACACCTCACTATTCTGTGGACTCTGTATAGTGAGTGAAAGCTCTAAAAAGGAAGCAAGACTTGAAGAAATGACAGAGAGGTTTGTACAAAGGGGTTATCCACCTAAATTAGTTGAGTCAGAGAGACAAAAGGCCATTAATAGTTGTGGTAAAACTTGTAAACCTAAGGACCAACAAGAAAGATTAGTGTGTGTCACACAGTATAATCCATACAGTGCAGAAATAGCTCAATGTCTTAAGAAACATTGGCATGTGTTAAAAAAATGTAATAAGGGCATTAACAAATTTCAAAAATATCCTCTTATGGCATATAGAAGAGCCCCCAACATTAAGGATCTGGTAGTTAAAAATGATATAGGAACAGCCAAAGGTAAATTGCAAACATATATGTCTTCTAAATCATATGGCACATATCCATGCCTTAATTGTGCAAGTTGCAACTCAGTGATTAAGAGTAAGGAATTTGTTCACCCTCATACAGGCAAAAAGTTTAAAATTAATGGATTTTATACATGTGAATCCACATATGTTATATATTTAATAAAATGTCCGTGCTCAAAATTCTATTTAGGTGAGACAGTAAGGAAAATACGTGACCGACTTAGCCAACATAGATCAAATATAAGATGTGGGGATATGAAGGCCCCAGTGGCCTGTCATTTCCTTGAAGCAGGCCACAATATATCACAATTGAGGTGGCAGGTCATAGACAGCGTAGAACCCCTGAGGAGAGGAGGGAACAGGGAACTGCAATTGAAGAGAAAAGAGTCCTTTTGGATACATAAATTAGAGACTTTAGTGCCCAAAGGTATTAATAGGGAAATAGACATGACAGTATTTTTGTAAATGACATTAAATGGCAGGTAATATATAGTTCTCTGTGTATAAGCAACATACAGCATAAATGAATTTATCATATGATAAGAATATAAAAGATACAAGTAACCGCAGTTTGTTTTTAATGATACAATTGTTATTTATATATGAATACAAAATGTTTTTGACCACTAGGTGGTGGTATACTGTGCTTCTTTTAAATATGTGTTTTTGTACTAAGGTGAGGTAATGGTTAAATCATATGGTATTTAAAGAGCAGCATACAGGTGTTCTGTATTAGCATGAGTAAGGGTTGATAGCCCGAAACGTTGCGTTTGCTGCTGTGTGCCTATGCTTTATGAAAGCTAAAAGGATCAATAAATGCTTTAAAGTTTAAAAACTTTTCTCCTCATTATTGGTGCTGTGGAATCCAGTTGCTGTTATCTTACAGAGAGGAGTTTGCAGTGGCCCTCTACTACGTGCATCAGGCGTGTGCTGTCTGCCAAATGTGAACTGTAAAGAGATGGCAGGTAACACAATTTAAAGCTCAGATTCCTGTCATCCAGGACATCTTAAAAATGCCATACCCAAGGGACAGTTCATTAGGATATGCAGAAACTGCACTACTGAGGAGAAATATCTGAAACATGTTACAGATTTAAAGGAGAGACTTATTCTCAGAGGGTATAATGAAGATCTATTGTTGAATACTATGCAGAAAGTACGGAGGTTAGAAAGATCTGTATTACTTAATGATAAAAATATAGTGAACAAAAGGGGAAAGCGTGAGGGAACTAATATACTAATTTATTTTTTTTACAGAATATAGCAGACAGTATAACAGTATTTGTGATATTGTTAGAAAGTATCTGCCCCTTTTGGATAAAGATCCAAAATTGAAACAAATTATGAACCAAGGTATTAGATTTGTGTCAAGGAGAGCTGATACCTTAGGTAATATCCTGAGAAAAGATTTCTCTCTTAAATATATATTTCTAATAATAAACCCAATTGGTTGACTAAAAAGGGTTGTTTTAAGTGTGGAGGACGTCCCTGTAAAAGTTGTCAACATGTTATAGTAGGTGACAAATTTAAATCAACTAAAACAAAAAAGTATCTGATATAAGAAACTACTTGAATTGTAACACAAATTATGTAGTTTATCTTATTACTTGTGATGAGTGTCAGTGTCAATACACAGGAAGGACAATACGTCCCATGAAGAAACATATAATAGAGTATTTATTATCCCTGGAAGTAGAAAATCCAAACTCCAGTAGCTTAACACTTTTTAAATCATAGACCAGGAGGTTTCTGGAATGACGATAGTCTAGCTTTTGCACCAAAATTTTAAATTATTGATAGTTTTCCTAAAAAAATAACTGGAGGAGATAAGACAGATATCTCTTAATAAAAAGGAGGTTTTCTGGACCTATCATTTAAAAATGGGAAAACCAGATGGTATCAATGAAATGTCAGATATAAACTTATTTACTGAGTGATGTTATACGTAGTATACAAAAATCTGTACCCTAAAGATCTATTTATATATATGAACATATTTTATGTGTATATGTATTTTGTTATTTCTAATTGTGTTTCATCTAAGACATAAGTGTAATCAGGGTTTTAATTAATTTCTTATCTTATACTATTATATTATACTGTGAATATTATACTCTGGGCCCCTTAACATCAGTCTAACTATTAGTCTTAATAACAGTTTAAATATCAGTCTAAATAACTATCTGAAAACTATTTATAGTTGTAAACGTCTCCACTATAGAAATGTCATTATAAATTATTTATATGCTCCTTTAATTATTTTGCTAATTGATTTACTCTTGTCTGACTGATGTACACTTTTTATATCCATCTTGCTGCTACTAATATTCTGTTTGTTTCTGTTTCTTTTACCATTTTTCATCCCCTT